>NW_010172397.1:0-32590 GCF_000695765.1 Mesitornis unicolor
CTGTGATTCTGTGATTCTGTGATATCAGCACTGTCAACGCTCTGGCCTCGTCAGAGTGGCATCAGGGGGTTCAAAAGGCATCCGTCTCATCCAGCCTTGCCTTGCTGGAAGAAGGTGGTCACCGCGTGCAGCACAACACTCTGTGCCCTGGGCAGCTCTCCCAAGACACCTGAAGGGCATGGTGGGCTATTGCCTATCCCTTAGGTCCAAAAGAGGTTTTTTTTACGCTCCGCTAGCTCACTTTCTAATATTGAATTAGCACCCTAATGTTAAATTACTTTTCATTCTGTGTTGCTGACGCATCTGTGACTCACTCCAGCTCCATGGAAAATGTATTGGCAGAGACAGCACTGAGACTGCTTCTGATCAGAGGCTCGTGACAGAGTGGCCCAAGGTATGGAATTCATTGGCACTAACGATTAAACTGCACTCACAGAAGTCTAATCACTTCTGCAAGCCTTCCCTGAATGGTCATGGGAGGAATCAGCCTAAGGAAAGCTTCCATGTGAGAGAGAGAGGAAAACGAGAGAAAAGGACAGGGAATAAAAAAGAACAAACAGTAACAGTGGTATTGGGAAGTAACTCGTAGGAGAGCTGTATTAATATTTTTTAATGATGATTTTATTTGGCTTTGTTTAAGACATAAAAGCCTTTAAGATCCACCAGTGTAAATATCAGAAGGTTTCAAGATCACTGAATTGATACCCCTTAAAGTGCAAAAGCAGGATGTGCTTTGTACTTGTAATAGATATTCATGTTCTACTTTTTCCAAACTTCACATATTTGGAAGTGATTTCAAGTGTTCTCAGATTTTTACACTTGAGAACATCTGCAGGTGTAATTTTTGGTGGCACATATCATTGCAGGCACATTTTATTGTACTTAGATGCCTATTTTATTTTGTCTGGAAAGTGAGCAGTTTGACATCTAAATGCCCCTGCAGTCGGCTATGACATAAACTCTGTCTACAGATGTATTCTTGACATAAAATTGGAAATGAAGGTGATGTCCTTTCCAAAAGTAATGCCTACATCCTCATATTGCTAGACTGAAGATAGTAGGTTTCAGGTTTTATAATAACACTAAATCTTTGACCACATATAGTTAAAAGGTATTAGCAATGACATTTAAAAATACCACTCTGATATGGCTAAACGCATTGAAATAGCCAAGTAGCTGCAAGTAGAGAGCACGGTATTTGATGAAGATGGCACTTTGAAGAGCTCTGCTACTGTGGAAAGAGTCAGCAGGTGGTGCTTTTGAGTCACAGCTCGGTCACACTGCCAGAAGCAACACCCTGCAATTCTCCTACTAGTTTCAAAGATTTATGGCATTCTGCAGGATCTTTTGGTTGTGGCGTAAGGCACAGTAGTAATATTTTTGACAATTCCTGTATTTTGAGCTACTGATATTGTTACAATTTGTCCTCACTCGTCACTCTGCGTAGACCTAACTTCTGTAGGTGGCCCCAGGATCTCACGTGCTTGTAACCTCTGTGCGTCTGGGTGGCAGTTGCTGATTATCCAAGCACTGAGACAGTCAGATGTGGTCTCTGGTGTAGAGCCCACCACAGATCATCACAGCTTCTGCCAGCACCACTGGTTTTGGCCCTGCAAGTCACTCCACCATGTCAGGCCATCAGTGGTCTGAAGACCAAGCTTAGCGGCCATAACTAAGAACATGAAAAGGTTGGTTGCAGCCTGGTTTTCAGCTGGCCAGCAATATTTCTGCATTTCCCTATTCTTGCAGCCACAGAGGCGAGAGAAAAGACAGAACGCTCCTGCACGAGACAGAGACTTCCTGGGGTGACGGGAGCTCCCCTTCCTCTGAACACAGGGCCACCAGAGGAGTCTATGTGCCACAAATTGAATTTTATGTTTTCTTTACTTTCTTCTCACTGGCCTCCCTCTCCCACAGCCTTCAGCTGCCAGTCTCTCTACCCATCACGAACCCTTTCTTTCCACATCTTTCATTCGTGCCTGTACAGATCCATATATCATTCACAACAGCATTGTCCTTGTCAATCACTGGTGTTCTTTCTGAAGAAAAACTAAAACTACGTGCCAGTTTTGTGGCTGCATAGTCACTCTTTGATTTACAAATCAACTTATTTTAAAATTTTTTTAATCCTTCATTTATTCTTGCTCAATGAGAATGTTCTTGCAGTATTTTTTCTTAGCCATTAAGTCATTAAAGGTGAATTGGTACTCAGCATTTCAGGCTTTCCTTTGCTGCCACTTCTCTATTTACATATGGTACACAAACACACTTTACTGTGAAAAGATGGCATTTGTATCACAGTGGGATGAAGGAAAGAAAAAAACCTTCCTTACCAGTTTCTGCCTGGCTTTTTATAAGGTCACCTTGCCACCATGCTTTTAGAGAGCCTTTCAGAAGTACCTGAATGTCTTCAGAGTTTCTTTAAATAACAGTGAGCTAAATCCAGGAGGGCCTTTGGTAGCAAACTGTGATGGTGTTTAACACTGGTGTGGTTTAACCCCAGCCAACAACCAGGCCCCACACAGCCGCTCGCTCATCCCCAGCAGTGGGATGAGGGAGAGAACTGGAAGGGTAAAAGTGAGAAAACTCATGGGTTGAGATAAAGACAGTTTGATAGGCAAAGCAAGAGCCACTCACACAAGCAAAGCAAAACAAGGAATTCATTCACTACTTCCCATTGGCAGGCAGGTGTTCAGCCATCTGCAGGAAAGCAGGGCTTCATCATGTGTAACGGTGATGTGGGAAGACAAATGCCATAACTCTGAATGTCCCCCCTTCCTTCTTCTTCCCCCGACTTTAAATGCTGCACATGATATCATATGGCGTGGGACATCTCTTTGGGCAGTCGGGGTCAGCTGTCCCAGCTGTGTCCCCTCCCTATCTCTTGTGCACCCCCAGCCTCCTGGTTGGTGGGGTGAGATGAGAAGCAGAAAAGGCCTTGACTCTCTGTAAACACTGCTCAGCAATAACTAAAACATCTCTTGTGTTATCAATGCTGTTTTCAGCACAAATCTAAAGCATAGCCCCATACCAGCTACTATGAAGAAAATTAACTCCATCCCAGCCAAAACCAGAACAAATGTGTATGATTTGCTATATAATCTCATATTTGCTATGAGTCATTGCTACTAAGGTAGTGTCAGAATCATAGGAGTTGTGGACCTAAAGGGAACTGCATATTATTCCTGGGTGAATGTATTACCACTGTGGCATCTGTGAAGAGTTACTAAAACTTCCCTTCATCATACTGTCACTATACATAGATACATATATACATACCTGCATGCATACCCATTTGTTATACATACATATGTGTGCACATATGTATATACATGCTTTTGTAACTATACATATTGTGGTACATGGTATATAGCATATATATACTTACATAGTAACAAAACAGTCCTTGTCTTTAGAATTTACTTCAAATACTTTTTGAGAATTATCATTTGGCACGTTGTATACTGGACTATTACTGTTAATTGAAATATGTGCTGTACATGATAGGAAGTTAAAGCTGCAAAGAAACACAGAATCACAGAATCACAGAATCGCTCGGTTGGAAAAGACCTCCGAGATCATCACGTCCAAGAAGTACCAGAAAACCCCCTGAGGTTGTGAACCATTGCTCTATAATACTTGATAATACTTAGGAACACTTATATAGCACTTTTCATTTTCCCAACTTTTAAAAAAAAAAACTAATTAATTAATCTTTGAAACGTTTCTGCGTAGTAAGTGCTATTCTCAAATAATACTTTAATTAGCACATATCCAAACAGCCCAAAAGGAGATACAACAGAGGGCTCCAGAGACAAAGTCATCTGAGATGGAGCTGTAATGGTTGCACAGCAGTGCTGCTGTTTGCCGTGATCTGACCCGGAGCATGTGCTCCCCTAGACTACGATTGCAAACAGAAGGGTAATTAGTGTTCAATTGCTCCTGTTTTCAATGTATTAACACTAATGATCGGGAAGTACTTCTACCCTGTGCATGTGACACTGGGAAATGATCCTGAAATGTTCAGTCACTGGCTGAATTGTGTTGGAAATGAGACAACTGATGTGCAAGTTACTGATACAGAGGAATTCTCACACTTCGTCTGTAGGTGAGTGTGGTGCTACTCATCCCAGTCCTGCAAGCGAGGTCACAAAGACTGGGTTGCATCTGCTCCCAGTAATTTCCTGCAAGCTCTCACTCCCCATGCCATTTCCAGTGGTTTTCTGCATGCCTTGTCCTCCACATCCCACCCTAGGGTCCTTCTTTCCCCCTCCACCCCAGCTTCAGCTGTGTGAGAGGCAGAAGGTGCTGTAGCTCCTGAGCTCCATGGGATGCTGGTGCTGAGCAGCCAGCCAGCAGGCCAAGCTCTGCAGGTAGGTGTGGAGCTTGCACTGCATCAGCAGAGCCTCCTTCCTCCTTTCATCTACTGCTTTTTTCTTGCTTGTAGGAAATTAACTTCTGTAGGACCAGAGCCCTCTGGAAAATGCACTTTGAGCTCACCAACAGACGTAATTCATTGAAGGGTCTGGCAGACACAGACAGGCAGCAGCATGGTTGCAAAGACCTCCTATCTTTATGAAACTAGGCTAAAAAGTGTTTTTTAGGGTTTCTGCTTCACTGCCTCTCTCTACCTCAGCGTCCACTTTGTTCTCCTCCGCAGTAAAAGGCCAATCCTACCAGCTGCTAACATTGCATGCTCAAGGCAGGTACCACCCAGCACGCCAGAAGATGGATGCTGTCGCAGTAACAGTAACAGCATCTTCAAACACTCAGGTGACAAGAAGGAACTTGGGGACCCATCTACACTGCACTTTGAGAGCAGACTTCAATCCTTGTGTGAAGCCATTGCTCTTTACCCCACACTCAGGAACTGGGGCTATGGTTAGGGCAAAACCAGACAGGATACACAAGAGGTAACGATGGGCTTTAGGGTGTGCCTGTGGGCACATTACCTGCACATGATGAGGCTTTGGAGCACTGTGTTGGGTCCAGTTGCTTCCTGGTGATGCCAACTCTGGGCAAACAGGAAGAGCTGCAGCCACTTTCAGAACAGCTCTGACAGCACCCACAAGCACAGCCTGATGGTGATTCAGGCTGCCTCTGCGTCTTTCTGGCAGTCTCAGGGTGAGCTCTCGTACCACAGACAGAAAGCCGTAACCCCAAAGGGAAGTGTATGGAGCAGGGTTCAGCAGCTTCCTCCCCATACAGCCCAGGTGTGGGGTGCAACTAATGCAAGCTAACCTCTAGTGTGAGCAACAAAATGTGCCAGACAACTAAAAGTCAGACATCTCCATTAACCACGACAGTTTGCAGGTGACCCAAAAGCTAGTGGGATCATAATTAACAAGGTCAGCTCCCATGAGTGATGTGGTGAGCATGGAAACAAAGGCTCACTGGAACAGCATGCACTGTAAGAAAGCTAAGGGGAAGGTCATATGTGTAAGAAACAAAAATGTAGGTCATAGTTATAGATCGGTACTTGGAAAAGAATGATTTAGAAAATAATTATGAAGACCTCATGAGTCATTAGGAGCACACGAGTGCTCCAGTGTTGATGGGAGCAAAATGTCAGGTGCAGACAATGTCATTTCCAGCAAAAGCAACAGTACTGGTTGGAGAAGGGCTCCTCACTTCTCATTTCCTTTTCTTAAAAGTATGTTGGCAAGTGTAAAAGGGTTCAGAAAAAGTCTGTAATTATTCAAGATCTGGATAATTTCTTCCAATGAGAAATCAAAGGAGCCCAATCTCAACAAAGAGCAGAGCCTATAAATACCTGGAGAGAGAGACACCTGGCAGTAGAAAACTCTAAGCTAATGGGGAAAAGGCTAGAAGCTGAAAGTGTCAAATTCAGACTAAAAGTAGAGCTCATGGAGGGTATGTAACTACAGATTTCTAATTGGGGAATCGTCTCCAAATGTAATGAGTAACTTTTCATGAGATATAGTTTATCTCTGGAAGAAGCTGCAAGCCTGAGGAAGCATGAACTTGATGAAACTGCATGGTCCATGCTATGCTCAACACTACAACCACAGCCAGGTCCACTCATGGTCCAATACATGGCCTTGGCTCTACAGGGTGCACACCATGGGCCTCAACCAACAACATGAGTACAGCCAAGAGATTCCTCCTGCTGGCCCAGGCTCTGAGTAAGTGCACAGGTGGAAACCAGGACACTGGTTTTACCTCCAAACCCCTCATGGCTTTGGATTTGGTTACCTGGGAAATGTCCTACATGTGAGCGGGACTGCTGTGCATGGGAGGCTCTGCTGATGGGCCATGCTGTCCAAGGGGCTTGGACACAGGAGTTCACTGTCCTTTACCCACCTCCTCAGAGTTACCAGAGCCCAGACGTGTAATTCTGTCTGCTTCGGTGATTCTTCCTTTTTCCACCCAAGCAGGATGAGGAGTCCTTTTTGTGACAGCCAGCATGGAAAATGCACTTGGGAAAACCAGGAGGTGTTTCCGTGTCTGCCAGTACCGAGCTCAGCTTGGTTGGGCCCTCAGGTGCCACATGGTGTGAGCAGTCTTCACTTAGAAACAAGCTGCCTGGTGCTGGTGGCTGCATCAAGAGTTAGATGCCTACTGGTGGTCTCTGCATGTCTGGAGACATAAATAAAACAAAGCCACCTAAGGATAAAATTACTGAGCGTAAAACCCCCTGCAGCTCGTGATGGATCAGACTGTGTTCCTGTGGTCTGAAGGGATCCGATATGTCACGTCGGCAGTGGCAGTCCCCAAGGCAGCCAGTGGCACGGTGCTGTCTGTGAGGGACGTGGAGTCTGTTGTGTAACAGCACTGCCTAAGATGGGCTTTGAAGAGACGCTCTAGCAAACTGCATGCAATTTTATTTTCTTTAAATAAAGACGCTTTAGAATTGCGCAAGTGCAGAGAAAAATCTGATGTTAATTCTTTCTTTTTATCATCAAAACTGAGAAAATAAATTAAGCTTCACTGGTAAATAACTGAAATACAGCAAAAATTATTATATGTCAAATTACAACTTGCAGTAGTCCTTCATCTCCACATTATGAATTCGTAAAAGCTATTGCAGCATGGTTTTAATTATTAACTACCACATAATGGAGCAGGCAATGCCATATACTAGAGCTTTTTTCTTTTCTTTTCTTTTCTTTTCTTTTCTTTTCTTTTCTTTTCTTTTCTTTTCTTTTCTTTTCTTTTCTTTTCTTTTCTTTTCTTTTCTTTTCTTTTCTTTTCCATATTGTAGATCTGAATTTAAATTCTGGATATGGCTACAAGTTAAAGCAAATTCTCAAATTTCAGTCTCACCTTTCACTATCCACACAACAAAAGCCCATTCAAAAGGAATCCCTTCAGGAATGATTGAGCCTGGGACAGCAGTGCTGATGCTGTCCATTTTCAAATGCAGATCAACAGATCCATGTGAAGGGATCTCGCGCAATGCTTGCACATTAATGTCAGCAACACCACATCGCTCAGCCAGAAAAAGTAAAAGGAAATCTGATGACATCATTCATCTTCCCTGTCAAGTGACCCACAATGCCTGAATAAATGGAAATTTCATAACAGATATTTGCAGCTAGCAATCAGAAACAGCTGGAGTGACGAGCACAGTACTTTCCAGTCAACAGCGGAGTCTAGCAGCTTTTTATTTTAAATTCTGTACAGGTTGAATACATCCCGTGCTCAATTACCTGCAGGTGAGATGGGTGTTGGAAGGGTATGACTATCAGTTAAGCTAAGGTGCTTTTTATGACACTGGATTAGTCTAAAGGAATCTGGGATTGAATGGAAATGATGCTCTCATGATGCTCCCTGCTCCAAGGCCTTCCTGCAGCACAGGGAGGACCTGCATCATCTTTGCTGCCCGCTTGTCCCGCAGAGCTCAGCTGTGCTTCAGGAGCGTGGTGCAACAGCACGAGTGCACACCGCGAACAAGACACAGTCCTGCACCCCCTAAAGCCTGGCCCTTGCTCCATGCAGTGAAAGGCTGGGTTAACCGTGCAGCAGGTGACAGAGATGTATCTGGTCATCTGTATGTTGGAAAAGCAAGACATATTTATTTCCCTACTGTTTGTTTCTAGATAAAATCCAGTTTGAGTGCTTTAGATCAGTGGTGCACAGTGGCTTCTTCCATGTTACAGCAGCTGAAAGGCAGGGATTGCCTCTGTCTCTGCTGAAAAACAGATAATGGAGCAGGAATAACCCAGCCTGTGCTCACCCTGCACCTTCAGCCGCTGGGATCTGCCATCTGGAGGTGTGGGACTGATACCTAACGGTTACACCTCCTTCAAACAAAGCACATGCTGTATTCGGTTCATAGCCTTTCTGTGAGCCCAGGTTTAGGAAGCTGGGCTGGGCACTGCAGCCTCAGCACTAAAAACCAGTAACTGGTGGGATCTCTGTGCTGAGTACGAGCCTGGCTCTGCCGTTGGACATTCACAGGGTGAAAATGTAACTCAGTGTAAGAACAGAGAGGGAAATGCAGCGAAAGTGCGCAAGTAAAAGTTGATACTTAATGATACTTTAGGTCTCGTGATGTTTTTACTGTGTTTTTACACTGAAAGACATGTTTCTGGGTTATAGGTGTATGCAGATAGGATGAGGTCAGCTGTATGGACCATGGGATTCTCTGTGAACGTGCAGCCTGTGCCAGAAGATTATCTTTAACTGAAACAAAATAGTGACAAAACAACCTATGCTGATGACTAGATGAGTCTTTAGAAATGAAATAACATAGTAGTGTCCTCACAGCAATCTCACAAATCCTAGGGGTTAACCACCACCATTAACTTTGCTTTTTGCACACTAGGAAACGGATTTTAGGAGGACATTGCTGCCCTACCCCTGCGGCCCTGACAAAACCAGCATGGTTAAAAGCACTCTTTGCAAGATTTAGGTAAAACCTAACTCAAGAGAAACTCACAGAGCACTAAAAGTTAAGGGAAAATCTTGGTTCTACTGAATTCAAGGGCTAGGTCCTCTTCTGGAAGGAACTCCATATATTCACATACTCCATTAGGGATGCCTAAGTGCTCTTGTGGTAATAAATAAATGAATTTACTGATTTTATCGGATTTCAGCAGAGGAAGGATTTTACCTGACCTTCTATATTCATTCATGAATATACTGACATGTATTTTACACTGGCACTGAGACATCAGTGCAATATTCTAGGACTGTCCCTGAACAAAAAATATTTCACTAACAGAGCTGGTCCCTATCTGTAGACCCCACTTCTGTGGCAAAAAAAGAGGAATTAAAGATCTATTTTAAAGTCTGACATTAGAGATGGAAAGAGGAATTTGGAACAGCTACTCCATCGCCCTTGGGCACCCAAGGGAAACTCTCATTGCCCCTGTATTAAAGCTTTGTCAGGTGCAGCCGTAAGTGGTGTATAGAAAAGGTCTCCCACGCATGCCCAATGCTCCTCCGCAGTCCTACTGATCTCACTGTAAGAAAACCTTCCTGGACATCCCTCTATTACATTCCCTCTGCTTTGTCCCACCTCCTGTGTACCTTAGAGTGGAAACTTTGTCACTCATTTTCACCAGAACAGCAGCCAAGGGGCGAACATATGGCTCACGGGGGTCTCTGGCCATGGGTCTGTTCCCTTCAGGTGCCCAGGTAGCTCCAAGCACTCCCCTTTTCTTAGCTCTGTGGACACCAGGACTTGATTTAGCAAAGAAATGGAGTTTTCTGGCTGGGCTTAGCATAGCTGTGATTTATCTCTGCTGTTTCTGAGGAAGGTGCCTGAGAACATTGAATTCTGTATTAAATTCCCAGAGAAGTGACACATTTCAAGGGCACAAGTGTGAATCCCTCCAGTCATTTTCACTGTAGTTTATCAAGAAAGAGTTTTCTGTAATGAATTTTTGCTTGTGAACTTGATATGCTCTGTTATAGCTAGTGAATTATTATCCCTCTTAATGGTAATTCTTGAGGGCTAAGTTTTGAGATATTAAAGATTATGTCCAGGATAACTATTTTTAAAGGCAGCTGTGGTATTACAGTGTACTACCATTACTTTAATTTTCTTGTGCATACCGTATTTTACATGATTTCTCAAGCATTAAGATGTGTTGTACAGTTTTAAAACTGCAAAAAGATGCACTTTAGTGCATAGGCAAGCCATTGGGATTTTTTTTAGATAATAAATGTATTTGTTACCTGAACAGCTGAAAACTTACCCCATGCTTTAGAAGCTAGCTAGATGGGAAAGGGAAGTCCCCCTATGCTCAGACTGAGCTCCTCAGAAGACCTTCTTCAATATGGTATTAACGTGCTACAAAGAGCACCACGGAGGGACCTGCGCTCATGTATGATCTAAGATCTGGGGGCATGGATTTCTCTCACATCCATGTGTGCTGAAATTCATCCAGCACATAGTTCAGACCAGAAACAGGCGCTGTTCCTTTCAGCATGGGGAATGTCTGCTGTATGTCCCTGACCACACTTCCTTGCACTTTCAGAGACCAAGATGAGACCAATACAGCCAGGTATGAAGGACTCAGACAACAGGGAGCAGGATGAAGCCATAACGCATGAAGGACTTTATTTTTTCACATTTTAGGTTGGAAGGGACCATTACAGGTCATCCAGTCCAACTCCCCTGCAGTAAGCAGGGACATCTTTAACTAGATCAGGTTGCTCAGAGCCCCATCAAGCCTGACCTTGAACGTCTCCAGGGATGAGGCCTCCACCACCTCTCTGGGAAACCTGTGCCAGTGTTTCACCAGCCTCATCATAAAAAATTTCTGCCTTATATCTAGTCTAAGTCTACCTTCTTGTAGTTCAAATCTGTTACACCTTATCCTATCACAACAGGCTCCAGGTACAGTGTTAAACTTAGTAAAAGCAACATATCTAGAGTGACTCCTGATAGTTCTTTTTCTTTGAGAAAACTGCCAGACAAAGCAATAAAGAACATTTCCTGTCTTTTACAACTTAATGTGGCTGCAGTGGCTGTGCTAATGTTCAGCTGGAGATATGAGGGCCTGGCTGGACTTCACCTCTCCAGGGTCAGGAGGTACCAGCGCTTCCCCACTTCATCCAGCCTCCCCCTTGGAGGGACCAATAGGGTCTGCAGCTCCCATCGGCAGAGCAGAGGTTAATGGGGGAATCTGCTTCCTTTAAAACAGAGTGCTGTCGAAATTCAAAATGTAATAGAAGAGCCTAATGCTGGGAGAAGAGGTAAAGTGTCAGTGAGTCTGTCCCCTGCTCACTCGGAGGAACTGGCTGCTGGGGGGGGGCAAAGGAAAAAGGAGGTGAGGGTGGAGGAGTAGCCCCCAGGTTTTACTCAGAGATGCCACGTGAACTTCACAGGCTAAATGGTGCAATGTGTGCTTACAAGTATCACTGCTGGCAGCCTGTTCCTCACCCACTGTGGGCAGCCTGAGTCATACCCCATGGATCCTGGCAGTATGCCCAAATATCTTCACTCGAAGTCCAGTCTAATGAAGTCAATAGAGTATTTAATGTTTCCAGTTTAGTATGAAATTCAACTTACTTTGCCTTGGCTCCTAATTTGTCTTGTGAGATGATACTAAGAGTAGATACCGAAGCTATACTTTACTAGATGAGCACCACGGCTAAGCTCAGTTGCGGTACAAGCGTGTACAGCTCCAGTGACTCACGCAGATAATTACAGTGCACATCACATCAGCAGCTGCATCTCTGCGTGCCTCTGAGGAATGTCACCTTGTGCACGCCTCGGGAGCAGGCTTCATCCTGCTGCTCTGCAGCAACAACGATCAGGAGGGAGCTATTAAAGCTCAGGTCAGCAGGGAAGACTGGGAGAGCAAAGCCATGAGCTTTCTTCTGCCAGGCAATACCAAGTGAGACTTCTGCCCGTCAGTGATTTGAGCAGCTGGATCCCCACGGTGGCTCTGAGTGTTGGAGCCTGCAAAATCCTGCAGATGGGCACGTCTGGCTTAGTTTACGCTCTTATTTCCTTCACTCATTGCTTAGACACAACTGTGACAGAGAAGGAAATGAGCTTCAGCACGAGCCATTAGTTAGGAGTGAGGAGTAATTACACCTTGGCAGAAAGGGCCACCCCTCCCCAAAGCTGATCTCCCTCCATGGGCACTGTTAATTCACTGCCTCGACTCCTCTCAGCTGCCCTTACTCTGTGGCACTCAGGGTTATGGCTGGAACTTCATCACGCTGAAATGTCCCCACACTTTGAGGAGTTTTATATTTAAAACTTGTTCCTTCTGTCTCGGTTTGGCACCCAGTGATGATAAATTCAGAGATGTTTCTGGGAAGGCAGCCAGTACTGTCGAAGCCCAAGAAAAATCAATCTTCAACAAAGAAATAAATTAAATTCTGTCACTATCTATCAATATTTGCCTCTGACTCCACATAACAATTAGACGAAAATGGACCATTTGCTTTAAATATGGAGAAGGGAACTACACACAAATACGTTTTGTTAAAAAAGAGATCTTTTGCAGCACAGAGCTATTCCCAACGTACCATATGATCTTGTAATGTGCACTGCAGGAACAAACACAAAGTCAGTCCTAAAGAAATACAGCACTGTCACCTTCAAAGTCTTCACACCTATAGAAATAATCCTCTCAATTTTTCAGTGCTGTATTTTATAAAAATTTCTTATTGACTTTATAGGCTAGATAAAGTGAAAATATAGCACATGCCACTTAACTGGGACAGCAACACCAGTGGGGCATCTCTTAGTGAGTTGGCAGAGCTGCACGCTCACGGACAGCGTGGATTTGTGCTCTGTGAGAACAGACTCAGCCAGGTCCACTAATGTAAATGTAAAGTCCCTGAGCCGCAGATTGCTGGAGGCTGGGCCAGAGTAAATTCAATTCAAGGAGGTAAAACTGCACATTGTCTTGTTCTCACAGGCTTTTCTGGATATCTGCTGTAAGACAGCAAAATCCCAGACAGAGCTTTAGTCCAAGCCAGGCTGCCCACGCTCATGTTCATCAGAGGAACCTGAAGAGGTGTTCGCTCCTATACCAGCCAGAGTGAGCTGCGTTTCACAGATGCGACCAACTTCTGAGGGCTTCCCACTGGCTGTACACTGGCCTCTACTGCTGTTCATATTTGCATGTTTGAATTACATTTGTCCCATTAAAATATATATCTACATTATTTCAAACCTTTCTCCCTTTAATGCATTTTGGGGTACATGTTTCATCACTCATCTGATCTCCAAACTGCGAAAAATGTGTTGTTTCTCAGGATAAGACTAGCAGATATGTTCTCAGGTGTCCCTGGCCCACATCTGTGATAACATCTACATATTTTTCGATCTTTTCTCTGCTTTTCCTGGGCCTTTTTCTGATTCTTGATGAAAGAGAGGAGGGTCTTGGTTTTTTTATTGTGTGTGTGTGTGTGTGCGCGTGCTTGCTGATAACTGGTGCCCTCTGGCTTCCTGCTCTTCTTCCATGCTCCTCAGCTCTGCCTGTCCATAGAGATGACACAGCACCAGGGGCCAAGGATGCCTATGGATGGATGCTCATTGAGGCTTAACAGCAAAGGGTTGGGTCTGAAGGACAAATATTAAATGTGAGCTGTATATAAGGGCTGCTTCCACAGAACCTACATTGAAGCTACAACAGAACATGCAGGTATAATGGGGAGCACAGATCTATTCATTTGTCCATAAATCAAATAACTTACCCTACTCCCGGAACAAACACACATGCTCCTGTGAGCTGCTACATGATTCACCATAACAACCAGATACACCTTTGGTACAGCTCGGTTACTGAACACTTCAGCCATCAGGAAAGGGAGGGATGGTGAGGGAACTGGTAGAGGTCTCATATCTCACACCTGTAACAGGTTCTGGCTTGTGTGAATTTCTTCTTCACAGAATATCTGACAAAGCGCAGCCTGAGGTAATCCTCAGCCCCTTTCTGTATTTTGCAGCACCAGTCGGCATTTTCAATAAGATGGGTTTCCATAACGGCAGTCAGCATTGCATCCAAGGCTGCTCCCTGTGGCATTATATGGTCTGGGCAAGAGTGCAGAGCCAGGTACCTCTCTCCTGCTCCTCCCAGGCCCCCGTTCATTGTGTTATCATGGTTAACTGGGAAGTCTTGTTATAAAAATAAATAATTTTTCGCTGTCCAAAAATAGGTCAGGAAAACTACTGGGCGTGCATAAGAGAGAGCTGGCTTTAAAGCAGTGACTAAAAGTGATGAAGCTCCAAATTCATGTGGTTGTAATTCTTGATGCAAGCGATGGTGACAGTAATTATAGCCACAGTCCTTCAAATGCAGTCAGGTCCCCGGGCCAGCCTGCCAGCACGCTCAGTCACTGGGCCTGCTTCTACGCAGAATATTTATTCAAATTTTACCATGAAAATCCAGTGTCCTCTGCCATGGCCACACTGCCCCTCCTGAGGTGAGCCTCCCCAAACGGGGCACCCTGGCTCCTCAGTACTGCAGAGGGGAGTTGTGCCATTAAAGAAATGAATCCTAGGTGGGCCTGCTTAGGGGACACAAACTGGCCCAAATCATAACCCGTCAGCTGCTTGCCTTTGTTATTTGACGGGGTGTGTTACCCCTCCACCAGTCAGCTTTTCCACTGTGTTATTCCATTTTCCCTCTGGAGCCAAAGGTGCAGAGCAGAACCCCAGCAGCGCACTCCAGGTGTAGCCCCTCAGCAAGCTCTGCCACCACAGCCCCCCACCCTCCTGCGATGCTGAAGGCTGCTCTTACCAAAAGCCAACAACTAACAAAATGTTAACGATACAGCAGTCAAATGTGGTGGCCATTGGTGTTTGTGACAGACACAACAGGAGGCTGGGTGGTTTTGGTTGAAGGCTCTAGGTACTGTTGCAATACACATAAGACACAGGGCTACTCATCCTAACGAAGATGTGTCCCAGTCGTGAATAACCACATCCGTGCGCGCCGAGCTTGGTGTGATCAGCCACCAGGAGGAGCCAGTGTAATTTATTGCCAGGCTAATTAAGGTGTGAGCTTTCAGGTCGCATAATTAGTTTGTAGGGGGCGGGGCAGGGGGAGATGCTATCTGGCTTCTACCTCCTTTTCCCTCGGAGCACCTCGAAGAGTGGTTTTGTTTGAAGCACTCACTGTGGGTTTCATGTTAGAGACCTGCTGCTCTCTGAGGGCAACTCTTCCCAGCTTCCTGAACTGGGGTACACGAGTCCTTGGGTACCACCTGTGGTTTAGGTGGTCAGAAGTATTTGTCACACGCAGAGATGAAGATGCATGGCAAGTTCAGGAGCTAGCGTTGGATGATGAATCAAGGCCACCTACATGAAGGTGTCTCAACCTTTTCCTTTTGTACTCAGAGAAAAAATGTGTGCCTACATCCAGGTCTTGGCTTAAGCTCATTTCTTTCATACACTCCCAAAGAAAATGAATATAAAATTGTAGTGTGTGAGAAAAGGGTACTGTTATTTTAAATAATTTGAGCATTCTAGAGATGATTCTTGTTGTGTTAGGGGCTACCAGAAACCACGCGAGCAGCAGAATATGAACAGCAGGGTTTTACATATTTGCAGATTCAGTTAACGTAGTATTTGAGGTCCAGCCATGTCTCTGCGCCTCCTTTACACTTTTGGTTGAAGAGGGAAAAATGCATAACACTAATGAAGACACTTTCCCTCCTTCGTGTTGCTTGTTGCCAGGTAGGGAGTAAGCCTTCCTGGCTGCAGGCGCAGTACTGCATCAGGGAAGGCTCCAGTGCCCCAGCAGCACTTCTGGTGTTTGCTATAAGCGCTGTGCTGATGCACTGCTGCTCTGTCAGCATACGTGGGACTTCTACCAAAGAGCTCATTTTTGGAGAAGAATTGAGTTTTTACCAGTTTAGTTGTTTTCAGGTTTTGAGCTCATGTGGGAAAAGAACGGTGAGTGAGTGCTCAGCACAGGCTGAACTGTACATCACTGGTGGGGCACCTGTGGCCATGCAGGGGCTCTGGGCACTGGGGAGTGGCCAGAACTTCCCCATCCTCATCCAGAGCCGTCAGCACTTTCTGAAACACCATGATTTAAGTATGTGCTTTGAGGAGTGAGAGGTTGCGCTTACTTTTAAATATTTCGCTCTAGGGAACTTTTTGGATGTTTTTCTTTCTCAAAATGTGTTTCATGACACTGTGGAGTAGCTGGAATGACTGAAATGCTGAAGAACAAAGGAACATATGACTCCATGGGATTATTTTTAGGTGCTGAGTTATATTAATTGTTTTAAAGACAAATATGCCACTTGTGGTTTAAGGAGATGTAAATTTCAGATGGCTTAAGGCTGGGATGTTGTATGGGAATGCTGCTGCTGGGAAGCTCTTCCATGTCTATTGGCCACTGTCAGGAAGGATATCAAAAAAGCCATTGGTGTGTATTTATATACCTTTGTGTCTCAGGAATACCACCCTATAAGGATCTTCCTTCTCCCTGTGCTGTTGGATCGCCCTCTGGACTGCTAGACAGGCCAGTCCTCTAAAGCCTATTTTTATTGTGCTCCAGTCCTCTTTAATGGGAGTTCGGCATTAGGAAATCACAAAGGACCTATATTCAAAACCAAAGTGACCAGCCACAGATCCCAATCGAGCTGACTCATGACAAGGTGGCTGGGAAGGAGGTGGCAATTACCCCTGGAGTGGTCATACCTCAGCTCATCACGGATGGTGGAGGGCTTGTGGAGCGGAGGAGTCTGACCACAAATCTGCCTCAGTCCAGCCCTGGCTGTTATACTGCTGTCCTGGGGCTCGTTTTGGGAGTAGGTGAAAAAAGAAATTTTGTGATTAAATGCAAACAGAAGATGGATTTTTTTAGAAATTGCACATTTACATCCTTGGCCATGAAAAGCCAGTGTAGTGCCTCAGCTCCCTGCAAGGAAGGAGGGCAGGCAGGGGGCAACAGGGGCAGCCCGTGTCCTGTTTTTGGTATATATTTCATGTATGTATATGATTATTGTGTAAACACAATAAGGTGCTTTCTAAACCACAGCCAAGGAGAGCTGAGGAGTTACCAGTATCATATCCCTGAGAAATACCGCTTTGGGGATATGTAGGTAACCAGCTGGGGTCATTCTGTGCAGTGCAAAACTTATCCCCAAAGCATCCCCATGCTGACTACCTGAGATGCAAGGAAACCTGGTGTCTGGAGTTCTCCTCTATCCTGGCCTAGCCAGGCAGGAACAGTGCTGCCTGCTGTTCTCTTTAAAGAAAAGAACAGGATTTCCTCCACTCTCAGCTGAAAGAAAGCCTGTCTGCCCTATCCTAATCACGTTCTCTCAATCATATTGCCCTCTTCACCTTCCCCAATGCAGCAGAGATTTTAATGAGCTAAAGTGAAGTCAAGTGAATACTAAATGAAATGTTTAGTTTGCTCAGGTTTAAAATAGGTTAGTGCTTATTACCTGAAAGCTTTGTGCAGGAGCACTCATTAAATGAAACATAGCGTGGTTTTGGTTTATTGTGCTGAGTTGAAAAAGTAGGTCTGTCCCTCGGCAGACAGTAATTCACAGGGTCACTTCCCAGTATTAAGGATGCCCTTATGGTGCATCCAGCAGTATGAGAGAGAAATCACAGAATCACAGAATTTTAGGAGTTGGAAGGAACCTTGAGAGATCATCCAGTCCAACCCCCTTGCCAGAGCAGGATCACCTAGACTAGGTTGCACAGGAGCCATTGTACTGGCTTTACAGTGAAGAGATAAAGGAGTTTATTACCTACAAGCACTGCATATGGCCCTGGTAGGAGCCTCCCCAGAGGAGCAGGAGGATGTACTCTGAAGTATGAAGTGACACCGTTTGCTCTGATGCCAGAAAGACTCCTGTATGAGTGTGGCTGCGTTGCACGTACTCACAAATTAGGAAGTTGCAGGCCAGCTGTGACGCATATTCCTTTGGGAATGCACAGCTGGCAGCTGGATGCCAGTTTTGGATCTTCCTTGCAAACCATCTGGGCACAGTGGTGGCCCTTGGCCCTAAGCAGCCCATTGTGTGCAGCTGTAGGGAAGTCAATAGCTGGGGTGCAGATGGTGTCCCAGCAGATGTTTCCACAAGCTGCTTCCTCCTGTGTGAATGTTCTGTGTCCAAGTTCTTGGCTGGGCTTGGCTGTGCAAAGGCTCAGAGATTTCCAGCTAATGGCCTAGCTGTGCTTTAAGAGCCACTCTCTATTTCCTTTTAGACCACAACCTAAAAAGAAATGGGCCCTTACTTGGGCAATAATTTATTTGTGACCCAACAGGTTTTGGCGATGGACTAAGACAGAGTGGTCTGCCTGGAGCAGGGTCTGCCTGACCCCAGCACAGAGCGAGAACATTCTCCACCTTCAGAGGGGACACAGTGAGGGACCGCTGCGTCATTGCCTGAGACACCTGGTCCATCACTCAGACTCCCTCAGACTTCTTATATTTACAGTTGCTGTTGCCATTTATCTAGGTCTGCAGATGTTTACTGTCAAATACTGAAGGTGAACAAGACAGATGGAGAAGAGTGGAGCAAATCAAGGGGCCGTAGGAGTTGGTACAGAAGCTTGGTCTACCTGGTGTCAATATCCACTGCCTTCGAGAAAGTGATGCACAGCTTTGAGAGCTGTGCTGCAGAAGTTCTGACATACTTTAAAATAGAATAAAGATGATACAATAATTAAAATACAATCATTTTAAATTGTCCTTTTCAACAAATTAACATTCTTTCATGGCTGGAAGATAGTTATCTTAAGTAATTACCCTGTTATCCTAGTGATAGACTGATGGTGACCTTTATACTGCAAGTGAGTTATGCAAATTGGTATTTTCATTAAACATTAAATAACTCCCTTGGGAGGAAAAAATGTTACTTACTGTTCGTTGGCTATTAAAGTCTAATGATATGATTTACCACAACTTTGTTTTCCACCTCCAAGGGCTCCAGAGGAGAAGGAATCAAAGCTTGGTTTGGAATTTGAGGTTTAGATGTGTGTAGACAGGTCAAATGAAGTTAAAAAAAAAAAAGGCAACAAAAAACCACAAAACAAATCCCAGTAACTTCATCCCACGTTCAAAGTGTATGTTCTCCCGACAGAACACCGGTATGGCAGTAAAAAATCTCCAGGCCCACACTTTCTAGTCCCCCAAATACCTTTGAGCCAAGAGGCAGCCTTCCCATTAACCTGGCCTACTTCTCCCCACCAATCCTTATGTCATACCAACATTTCAGCACACCCCAAACTTTAAATCGTGGCTCGTTCTTCTGCTTTCAGCAGTTCACATGGACCATGCATGCTCTCAAAACCAGCCTTGTGCCACTCAGGCTGAATCAGGCTCAGAGGCACCAAAATACTGATAAGTAAAGCCTACAGGAAAATTAAATCCACCTGATGGACAGATGCAATGGGAACACTGGAGAGCATGCTTTCAGCGCAGCCGGAGCGATGAAAGTTTACTGAGCTATGTCAAAAATTGTTAGGAATAAGGCCAGTAATACAGGCTTTAGGAATAAGAGTTACTCTGTTTATTTTTAATGTTTCCTGTTGTACAAAATGGCCCTTGGTAACAGTGCAAGCTATATGGGGAGTGAAGCAGACTCTTCCAAGGGCACAGTAGAAAGACTTGGTCCTTAACTGCTGCTACTCGTGCAGATTTCTACAGTTCAGATGCCTTTTTGGAAACTTCTGCCATTGCATTAAAAGGGATCTCAGTAGGAATGCATTTTATTAAAGAAATCCCAACATCTCTACTGAGTAAAGCAAGAGTACGCAGGCTTCTGGGAAGCACCATGAACTACACACAACAAGGGAGCTACAACTGCACTCTAAATGAGCTGACTTATTCCTCTCAGCACCAGTCCTGGGATGTATGGGACAATATTGCAGTGCTTCACATGAAAAAAACAAAGTATTGGCTCTGTATTTTCTGGTGCTTTGTGCTGAAGATAAACTCGTAAACAGATTTCACTGAAATGTTTCTGTTAATACCAGTCATGGTGTCATCCAAAATGAGAGAATCTGGGTTCTGTTTATATGTGCAATGTATACTAACACTGGAGAGTTAATTTAATTTGCTTTTCAAGTATCAACAGTCTGAACAGCAGATGCTGATGCAACAGCTTTAGAAAGCAAATTCAACTGTTAATCACTTTTTATTTTGAAAGAGCAAAGTTTTATTTTCATTACTTAACACCTCTCTTGTGGGCTGTAGGAAAATTCCAGTTTTTAAATTTTTGTGACAGTTACTACAGCTCACCAATAACAAAGTTTATTTTAAATGTATCAGGCTGTTATAGGGGTACTTTTGTGGACAGCCCCTTTAGAAGACTGAGCTATGCAGATGGGAGCAGCACCCTCATCAAGTGAGAAATATTGAAGGCTTGGTCACCAAAAGCTTGTTAATATTACAGTGGGATCCAGTCTGCTTAATTTAGGGAAGTTCTTGAAGGTTCTGCATTTCTGAAAAAACATTGTGAATCTACATTAATCTAACTTATCACTTGGTTTTCTTCCAAAGCCAATGGAGAGAGAGAATTGCTCGGTGGTGATCAGGGAACTGTGTTAGGAGAAGAGGAAAATTTGGTGTTCCAGTCTTTGCCCCCAGGGCAGGTCCCCCCCCCAAGGTCTCCCTCAGCCCCACAGAGTGGTCCAGACACAAGACTATTACAGAAAAGGTCACCATCACCTTCAAGTGGCTATTTTAAAGACAAAAAGTAATGGAGAAGGCACCATTTTCACTGGATAATCTGTTCTAATGTTAGTTCCATGTGTTGTTAAAATATTATTCATTGCTAATAAAGCTTTAAGTCTTAGCTTTTCTTCTGTGTTATTCTTGTCTCTGCTAGATTAAACAGCTCTTAGTTCCCAGCCTTTTGTTCCTCTGATAATGCTTATATACTGTAATCAAGTCATCTCTCAGAGTAGGGATAAACTAAACAGATCCCTGTAAATCTCAGTATGCTGAAATAGCTTGTAGGGGAGGAACAAATGATGAACCAGAAACTCGTGTTTGTGTCACAAAGAAAAAAGACAAAACATAAACCTGAGCTTTTCCCACATTTTCAGGTTTACAATTAAGAAAATATTATTATTGTTATTATTATTACTATTACTATGATGGTTGTTGTTGTTAAGCATATAGACTGTTAGTATCTTGACTGATCCTATCACCCAGAACTGCAATAGCTCATTCCAGAATAAAAATATTCTAGCAAATATTATTCAGCCTGGCAATGCAAAAAAGTAGTCTTAAAATACGAATATGCATTTTCCAAATAAATGTTAGAACATCATGTTTTCAGGTAATGAAGTTGTACTTTAAAGAAGTAAGATTGCTTTTTCCTAAACAGCCTCATTTAACTACTGCTTTTAAGCAAAGCTATGTTATTGCTTTGTTGTTTGTGACCAAAATTCTTAATATTAATAAAGATTCCTGTCAGTGCTTGGCATTTTGTCACAATACAGAGTCTGTCTACACTTAAACTCCAAAACCCAGAAAATAAAAGAATATTCCTACCTGGGCTAACGTTATTCCTAGCAGACAGGTGGCACTTCCTTGTCCACTGAGGCAGCACAAAATGAGCAGAGGGGACCTGTGCAGGGGCCACAAGTTTCGGGTAATTTGTTAGCAGGGTAAAGAGGCTGGCCCCTGGACCAGATACTGTACCTACAATATTCCACACTTGGTGCGCACCTCTATCCTTCAATTTCTTCTCATAGGAGGCTCCTTTTGGAAGTTTTCTACAAGATCTAGGCAATCTGTTGTTCAGATTCAAGAGAGAGAATGAATTTTAAATTTAAGTAATTTTAACTTAATTTCCACAGTTTAAACATCTTTCTGGAAACTCCTGACATTGCATGAAAAGAAATCTCAGTAGGAATATATCTGTTCTGTTCTGAGAAAAGCAAGGGTATTCAAGGCTTCTGGGAAGCACCATGAATAACACACAATGAGGGAGCTACAATAATTGCATTTGAGTGACAATTTATTTAAGTAATATTAATTTAAATCTACAGGTGGACCATGTTTTTTTACCAGGAATTAATGTAAAGAACTAATTAGGCAGAGCTAAGGCAAAAGCATTTGCCTTGTGTGGTAGCATACTCCACAGTCTTCATCCAGTCCATGAACAGAGGTACTGCAGATAGACAACGGGAAGGAGCATCATGCAGTGAGACGAGGCTCATGGTCAGAGCTTTCCTGCTGCCAGCCTGACGGCACCTTCCCCTTCCTGTTTTCCACTCAGTCCTGCCTCGACCTATTGCTCCCCTTAAGTATGCCAATTAAACTGAAATGGGTGGGTTTCCAAACACCACTTTTTTGTGAACCACTTTCTACTTTTTAAAGGATAGGATTTCATGGGGTGTTACACCCAACGAAGCCAGTAGGGTGGAGTAGGCCTGGAAGCAGGTTCCTCAGCTGCGGCTGGTGACCGTATGAGTGGCCGCACTAATACAACCTCGTAGCAAAGTGCCTAAGACCTGGTCACATGCCTGGTAAAAGCTTAGGATTGCAGAGGAGAAAACAAAATAAGTACAAAAATGAAATCAGGAAAGGCTCAGAAAGGCAATATTCCTCACATGGCCTAGTGATGGCCTGAATCCTTCTGATGCCAGCTACTGGAAGAGGTGCTGGCTAGTGGGAGTCTCCCCTTTCTCCACAGAGGCTTTATCTGAGACAGCAGTTCAGTCATCAGTGTTGAGCATCCTCTCTTTCTCACCAGCAGTAACAGCATCCAAGGATGCAGATGTTCATCATGGAGTATCTGTAACACACTGGAACAGGGCAGATGAAGTTAAATATGAGTCAACTGTGTGCCCTGGCAGCAAAAGGGGCCAACCATGTCCTGGGGTGCAACAAGCAAAGCATAGCTAGCTGGTCAATGGAGGTGACTGTCCCACTCTACACTGTACTAGTGTGGTACCACTTCGAGGACTGTGTGCAGTTTTGGGTGGCTCAATTTGTATAAGAAGGACAACAAACTATTAGTGTGTGTCTCAAGGAGATGGTGAAAGGCCTTGAGGGCAAGGCTTAAGAGGAGCAGCTTGGTTTGTTCAGCTTGGAGAAGGCTGAGAGGTGGCCTCATTGCAGTCTATGACTTCCTCAAGAGGGACAGTGGAGGGGAAGGTGCTAATCTCCTCTCTCTGATGACCAGGGATAGGACATGAGGAAATGGATTGAAGCTGTGTCAGGGGAAGTTCAGACTGGATGTTAGGAAAAGATTCTTCACTGAGAGGGTGGTTAGTCACTGGAACAGGCTCCCCAGGGAAGTGGTCACGGCACCAAGCCTGCCAGAGTTCAAGCAGCATCTGGATGACTCTCTTAGTCATATGGTTTAGTTTTAGGTGTTTCTGCGAGGTGCAGGGAGTTGGACTCGATGATCCTTAGGGGTCCCTTCCAACGTGAGATATGCGATGATTCTGTGAAGGGAGACATCCCAGCTCATGATGCCACCAACCCATTCTAGGACAGACGGACCATCTTACCACCCCCACAGCACATGCTGCTGTGCTTGGCCTTCTTCAGATGCTTCTCCGTGTTTCAGGTCCCTTTGATGTCTGTGCTAAAACATCCATATGGAAATGTGGTACAGGCTGTGTCACTATGCATACTGCTGCTGGGGAAACTGCTACAGAGTGGCCTTTCCCCATAAAACCAGTAGGCCCAGTGCCTCCGCCCAGCTCCAGTTTGGATGACAGTAGAAAGAACAAGGCAAACCCAAACAATGTGTAGATGAGCTACCGTGAACGTGACTCTTGGCCTGTGGCCCTGGTTAGGCAACTACATTTTCTGAACAAATGAAATCTGACAGCAGGGCTTTATCCCAGATCAACATTTGTGTAGTGGAGCTCTTGTGTATTTTTTTGACCCAGTGCTGAGATCCTGCAAACTAAAAGTACCAACCACAGTCTTGCAGAGAACAACTGTTTAAGGTGAATGAGCCACTGAGGATATTCTGAAACGTGCTCTGCTGCAGATGGAAAAGTAAAATCCCTTCTGCTCACCCCAGGAGACATCCAGGACTTGATTCAGTTGTGTAAACACAAGTGTGCTGCGCCGTTACAGACACCACTGCGCACCTGAGATATTCACATAGATATGACACAGAACCTACGACAGATACGTGTCCTGCTGAAGTGACATCTGAAGGGCAGGTCAGAAACACTAGGTTATCCCAAAAAGTGCTGATTATGTTCATCCGATTGACTGGTGAATGGTCTAGTCACTGGCCAGCTGCATCACTCTCCATGGACTGTGTTAACTAGTACTATGGGCACGGTTCAGCTGCTGTCACTAAATCAGTGGAGCCATTTGAGACACTCTGGAATAGCTGCCTTGCGTTACTGGTTCAGGCAAGTCTAGGTCTTCTATGAACTCTAGAAACGTTTGAAAGGGACCTCCAGAGGTCATCCCGTCCAGCCTGAACATCCTAAGCCACAGTTCACGGCTACTGTCTCTTGTTATACTATCTGATGCTAGTGAAGCTAAGAGTGGAAAAGCAACGATTCTCCTACAGCACCACTTCTCCCCGGAGCAATGGTGTAACAGCACAGCCTCTAGCAGACAGCCTATGAAAGGCTACGTGACTCTCTCAGAACAGAGCACGTGGACATTAGATGTTGTCTGAACCTTTTTTGATGTGGTAAAAACAGATTTTGCTTAGGCATAGCTAATCTATCTAAACTATATTTAAACACTGCACCTGCAGCAACCATAAACTTTACAAACTGCTGTCCTCCCTTCAGCTTTGCCAGAAAGATGAAGGATTTATTCCATGATATTTTCTTCCGATACCTATCACTACGCCCTGGAGACCAATGACATGAACCCCATACACTGCTGAAATTCCCCAATCACCTATACTGTCATAACGGATAATGGTGCTGCAGAGGCCTAAGAATATAAAAATGGACACACAGGTCAGGCCAAGATCCATCTGGTGCAGTATTTCATCTCTGATATGTGGCCAAAAGTGGATGCCTAGGGAAAAATTTGCAGACTATATAAAAATAATAAATAGTGGCATATTCTCAGCATAAATGCCTGGTCTGCCACCACTGGAACTGCCTGGGAACTTCCTGAGCCAGAGGAGATATTTTTGGATTTAATACTAGCATGTTACTCTTTATGGACAGTTTACACTTCAGTCCATGCACATCTAGATACCTCTGATCCAGGTTGGCTAGAGCTGAGAAGTGTGATCTTGCAAGTCCCTCCCCAGCTAGTTCAAGTAATCTCTTCATCGTTCTAGACAAACATTGAACCAGGGAGCATACACAGATGTTACACTTCAAAGCTCTAAGAAAAACACAAGCAGTGGCATGTTCTTTGAACCCTACCTCACCTCTACTCAGTGTACATTCACATATACTGAGGCCAGAATAAATCCATAGATCATCTAATCTGAATTTTACTCTAAAAATTAACTGTATCCAATAATTGTATGCAGTTATTGCACCTAATCTTTGGAGTGTGAGCTTGCAGACTGACACCCTTTAATGTAGGTTTTTACATCTGCGCTAAGTATCTAAATCTGTGCTATAGTCATTGCCAGTGCAGCCAGTACACTCCAGGAGTCTGGGAGTGCTCTTCAGCTCACCCTGGTGTAAAGACCTACATCTGCTGAGCTGAGCAGCTCTCCCAGCCAGCCCCACTGGTGAAATGCACGGCGTTGCCATTACCAGAAATGAGAGCTCAGAAAGCTATCCTGCGTTTGGGAGTCTCAACCTACAAGGTGAACCAGACTTCCTTTCCTGATAAAAATCAGCTCCCAGAACGAGATCTGAAACTGCCTGGCAGTTCATGTGGTTTTATGTCTGGGTGTCACGTCAGCCTGAAGTTTCAAACTCTACAGTTAACAACTTTTGAAAGACTGCTGTCCAAAAGGGTTAATGAGTCATATCACTAACTGACAGAAATGCCAATCAACAGGGATCAGCTGTGGAATAATGAGATGCAGAATGTGGGCATTAGGTATGTACAGAAGTTATAAAACCCAAGAGAATAGTGTAAAACTGCAGTTCCTAGGGAGCTGAATCTCAAATTACCTCAAATTTTGATCTCTGTTACCTTCATGGCAGGTAACAGTTTTTAATATAATTCAAATTAGCTTATATATTTTGAAGTATTTAGACCTTAAACAAGCATTCAACTTTACTGTAATACACAATCACTCAGTTGAAAATTTTTTGATGACTACATCTGGAAAATGCATGTATTTCAGTGGCTGATAACATCTGCAGTCACCTAGCAACATATTTGTGACAGTGACCTGGTAAATTGTTGAATTACTTTTTTAACTGTTTAGCCACTGGGCTGAATAGGTTTTTCCCATTTCAGTCACATCTGGTATTAGTTTGCATGTATGGAAAAAAAAAGGAATTAGGCATATAACTGCACACAGAGTGAATATCACAATATTAGAAAAGGCATTGTGACTTTAGAAAAGTATTGCTGTGATTCCAAGGAAATAATGCTAAGTTTTCCCTATCTTCCTTTTTTCTTATTCACAGACAAAAATGATTACAGCCACGGTTCTACAATCACCTCACCACAGAACAGCTTTCATTTGCCTTGGTATCTTAAACTATGTCAGGTATATTGATTATCTGACTTTCAGGCTATGAAGGACAAAATAAATCTATTAAAACACAGACTTTAGTTTTGCAAGCATTTTCTGTGCCTTGGAAACAGTATTTATAGCTTGTACTTTAGCTAAATAAAATTAGCATAAAGCATATTAGCATGTATTAATAGATAACTATTAATATATATGGATACAGTGTATGGCTCTTTTTGCATGCCTTTATGCTGCATCATTTCAACCTTTTCATATTACATGTAGAATAAATTAAATTATGTACTAATCCTGGAAACAGGCATATGAAAAATTCACAAGTTATCATACCTTCTGAGGCTTAGTTATAGCAGGTCTGTGCCTTTCATCTGAAACACAGAGAAATGAACTTTCAGTTATATACAACATGATTTTCAGCTTTCTATGGCCTGTGAGTTTGCCTCTTCATAGCCTTGCTACAGTGAGCTCAGCAGCATCACAGATAAAACATCCCTAAGCACTTTGTTTCTCTGAGCTGCTGACAATCCACAGCATTTGAGGCACAGTTTCAGTTCAGCTCATACACAGCTGGGTCACTGAACACGTATGTCCACTTGCTAGGTATTCAGCTCTCTCAAAACCAGATGCCAACGTTGGTCAGCCAACTCATGCTTTGTGGTCTCCTTTATTGATTAAGCTTCCATTGACTGGAGTGAGTTAAAACATCTGTGGGGTCTTTAGCAAAGGGTAGAGAATAATAAATGCATGAATAATGAATTTATATCCCTCCCCTAGTGTCTTCTAGGTTTTATACAACATACAAAAGGCAAATGTCCCTTCTAGGTCAAAGTCTTAGAGCACTGTTAAACCACAAGTTCCAAGTTGGCTCAATGGACATTGCAACCCACTGCAATTTGTGTTGGAAAAAGAAGTCACCCATGAAAAATTGTGAATGAACATGTAGAGATTGCAGGCTGAAAGACTACCCCTAAAACCCATCTCACTACATAGTAACAGTGAATGTAAATCAGAGAGGTGGGTAGTTGAGATGTTCTAGAAACCCTCGTGAGAAATTTAGATGCATCTCTCCAGAACATCTCAATGAGAATGTGGATTTAAAAATAAAGTCTTCCCGTGAATGGCAGGTACTTCCATTGACTAAAAGTCTCATTTTGCAATATAATGGATCCAGTGCTTGTATTTTCTAGATTTAGAAAGACCACGTTTAATTTTGGTTCAATTTTGCATTGCACATAAAAAGGTAAAAACAGGGGTGAGTATTCTGAATCTGTGCACAGGAGTCAGGGACTTACTAAGGCATTAGACAGGCATTAGATGGGAGATGGCAGCAGTCATTAATAAACAGGCAGCACACAGTTTGGGTATATCCCAATTAATTGGTGTTACTCTACACTTCGTTTCATACCATCTCCTATAAATCTGCATTCATGAGTAGAAAGAGCTTGTCCTTAAAGTAGTCACTACTTAATACCCCTATCATTTCTCTTTACAATCATGCTGTTGCTGTAATGCCCATAAAACTATGTGACAATGGTTAGGCAGCTGGTGTCATCTGATTGATGCTCATTACACTAATTATAAGTGTCTCACCAGTGTCTTCTGCTTCCCTGCCATCAGCAAGGCCATGGTCTTCCTTTGTTTCTGAAAGTTCTTTGGGAAGGAACTAACTTCTGGGAAAAATATCCTGTCTTGCACAACAGGACCTTGACCTTTGGCTGAAATCTCTGGACACTGCAGCTTATTGTACAAGAACACAAACAGCCTGCGTACACTGGGACAAAGCCTTCTGGTAAGAGAGAACATAGAAAACAGCTCCTTCCTATGTGTCTGAAACCATCCATGGCAAGAACAAACCATAAAGGACCTATGAACTTGCAGGACTTGTGCTGCTGCTGTTCACTGACATTTTTGGGCTATTTCTCAAAAAGGCAGGAAATCTTTGCCCAATAAAGTTAAAATTTACCTAGAAAAGAAGCTTATTGCCCTTCTTCAAAATTAAGAAATCGATGAGGAGGATATTCCAGACAAAATCCTCTTCAATTTTGGCATCTCCTATCCACATATCTTGACCTTTCTAGCAACCACCTCTCTCCACCCCCCCACCACCTTTCCTTCCTCTGGCACTGTTTATATACTTCCAGGTGTATATAGGCAATGGCAACTTTTCCCCATCCACTTGCCAAAACCTTCACAAGGACTCCTCAGAACCCTCTTGAAACCAGTCCAACACAAGGGTTTCCAGCATTTCCCCCCTCATGGTAGCAGGCCTGGCCACAGCTCATCAGCAGAGTCATATCCCAGCATGATTCATAAAAGGATGCTCTGGTGTGCTGCCCTAACACCAACGATCCACGAGCGATGGAGCTGCCTCTGTGCTCAGCACAGCTGCGTGTGGGCTTGCCCACACCACACAGCAGGAGCACAACCTTGCTGCACGTCAAAAGCTTTGCAGAAATGACAGGTGACATCCCACAGGGTTGTGACTCCAAAAGGACATTGTTGTACTAACCACCACCACAGTTATTATGCACTAATACTACCTGTAGCACTAGTAGTACTACCTGTAATACCAGTCCTATGTCCTACTCTGCAGTGCTGAGTGTGGCCCCGCTCTGAGCCACCTCGATGGCATGGTTCCTCCCTCTTGCAATCCCCTGTGGGGACACGCAAACTGCCTTTCCCTCCAACCCTTCCTGCTTCCTTACCAGCAGCATTCCTCCCTTTCTTTAATACACAGGAGGAATCAGAGGAGCCCAAAATGGTCCTGGGTCAGGATGACTGATGGATTCGAGTCCCCACATAAGGAAGTGGAGAGAGCCAGAAGGCAAGTGGTTTCTCCTGTCGCCAGTGACATCCTGTACTATGGCTTCCCATGATGAAGTCTCCAAGGAATAGACTGTGTGTTCCAGGAAGATGAGACCAGCTGATGAGTGGAGGGTTTGGTGAGGAAAGACAGCTTTCCATCTAAGCCCCAAAGGCTTACTAGCATTTACCACTGTTAGTACCCCTATAATTAAAGACACATGAACATTTAGCTGCAACAACAGCGGCAATCATGGAGTGCTACCAAGTTCAACCAAAAAGCAGGATGAGCATGGGCACAGTGACAAGGCAATATCTCAGCTCTTCAGAGCATGAACAGAGCTAGTGCATGACTGCGCAAAATATGCATGCCCCAAGTCTGCTCCTGGTTCAGTTCTACAGAGGATTTAACACATCTCTCCAGGTGAACTGGAGCAAAACCTGAAACAAAAAAGCACAGAAATGAACATTTCCAAATTCTGAGAGGTCCAGATGAATTTGCTCAGCCCAGAAATCCCAAATCCAGTCTTTTGTGAATTTTAGATCTGGAGATCAAGTCAGAGCTGTACTTCACGGCTTGGTCCCATCTTCAATATATAGAGAAAAAAATACGTCAGCCCTTAAAGCAAATCTTTTTTGTCTTGCATGACTGCCTTTCTGATTTCAAGACTTCAGTGATGACTAAAGACATGGTTGTTACTGACTTGACCTCTCCCAGCGGAGGCATCTTCTTACCTACGTGTTTCTTTGGGAGGCAATTATTTTCTTCCCGCTTCTGAGGTTTGCAATTTTGAAGCTAGTGCTTTCTTTCAAGCTCCTATAACCCTCTCAGGAACCTCTCTAGGTAAAAGCAAAAGTTATCTCAAAGGGGTACTGAGGCTTTTATTACATCCTGACTTCACTTCTGCAAGTCGTTATTTGTTGATCTGCCTGCCATTTCCCTGAGGCATTTGCAGCTCAGGTTGAACTTCATTGTTGAAACCTGGATTTCTGAGTATTTTGCTTCTTTCCTGAGAGAACTTCTCTGATTTCATCCTGATAAAGTGGCAGTTCCAGGCTGAAATTAAGTATCTACTTATCAGCTTTCAATAGGTCATTTCCACTTACCATAATTTTATTTTCCTGTTACTTCATTTGCAATGTCTCATCTAGTACTGATGATGGCCTCCTCCTGAGTTCCTTTTCAGCTCCTCCTTCTTTCAGAATCAGTTTTACTTGTAAACATGTAAAAAGTTGCCAAAGCCCCATACTGTGTGCAGGCCTCAGAGTGACTGAGTGCCCTCACTTACCAGTTCAGGTTACCCACTGTAGAACTTAGTAAAGAGGGGGATTGACCAGGACTGGTTCCAGCCCCTCCTTCAATTTCTTTCTGGCAGGTTCGTCTTGCCTTTTCCCTCCTTCCTCTCTTTGTCTGTGATGAACACCTGTACAAAAGCCAAGCTCATGGTTTACATGCCACACGGGCGGTATGACAATTTCTGCTTCAGTTATCTCCAAATGCAAAGACATATATGACAGACTGTGAAAGACATAAAGGCTAAGTCCATCATATGGATTCCTTTGCAATAGCTGCAGAATCTAAGAAACTTCATCTGGAAAGACAATGCTCACATAAGGGTAGCTGTTTTGTTGCACACCAAGATTTGCTACAAGCTAATGAGTGAAGTTTAAAAAATCGCTTTAAAAGACTAAGTTTCTGCATAAGCTACATGCATAAGGTCAAAGCTTGCCCCCAGTTCCACCTCCTTCGTGCAGGTCCTGTCAAACTGCAAAGGTAAAAAGACAACTTATTTTGGTTTATCTAGGGAAACAGTCAGGGGAACAATCACAAAACTGGTGTTGCCTGCCTCAGCCCCTCAGCCATGCTGAGAATGTGGTGGCATTTGGTGGTGACCCTTGGCTGGGAGATCTTCCCAGATGGCAACCAAGGCTGTTCTGAAACTTCCCCTACTCTGCTCCTGCAGAGAATGGTGACGGGAAATCAGCTATACCTACTTTTTAGGCATGCTGAATTCACCTCAGCAGTGCTTACAGATTATTTAGCTTCTGGAAGGCATTCAAACAGCCAGATACGTCTGCTTTCACATGTCTCCACCTGAGAAGCAGAGTAACTTCACTAGCATAGAGCCAGCCAGACCCACACTACCCCTGTTGAATAACTTGGACTACATGAGCTTGCCCACTGCGACCCAGCAGGGTGTCCCCAGACTGTGGCACCAGCGCTGGGCACGTATTCCAGAGCACTGAGCATGATATACAACCTAGACAGAGACAGTGGAAGGGAGCAGGAAATCCTAGGATGCCATTCCTTAAGCGGGCATATCCACACCACTCTTCAAAGAGGCCTGAAGGGTTTCCAGCCACTGCCCAGAAATGGGGCCCAGGGTAGTCAGACCCACCATCTGCTCCAGCTTGCTAGAATGCTAAATATGAGCACTTGGAAACCACAGCAGTTTTCTTCTAACTCTGCAGGCATCTGCTTCCCAAGCACAGATCAAAACCACTCAGACCATTAACTGTGCCTCCCCAGCACAAACACATTCTGCACTTTCTTCACGCTTGGTTGTGCCTTCATGCATGCAGATGCCCACACCCTCCCTCAGGACTGCACAAACATCTACCTCTGCCTGGTTTGTTTTGCCTCTGCCTCCTGATAAATCTTGCCCACCTCTCCCTCTCCTCGCAGCATCCCATTCATCTGATTTTGTTCCTCCTGTCTGGTCCTTGTTGCCAGCACAGGCAAAGGGTTCCACCTTTCCCCAGACTTGTTCCACAATTAGAGGGGCAGCCTGTCCATGGAGACTGCATTGAGCACACCTCCAGATCACAGCCCGAAAGGCACAAGCAGGGGCATCTCTTCTGCTGCTCTCTTAGAAAAGTGAGGGCCACAGCACATCACAAGCATCTACCCTGGCATGCCCTGACAGCCAAGCGGAGAAACTATGCGAGATGATCATCCTGCATCAGGGGGTTGGCAGGATTCCTGAACTGTATTTCCAGATTTTGTAACGTTTGGATGGTTTAGTGAATTCAGTGAAAGTCTGATTTCAAAAGCTGGCTGGATTCCACAGGAAAACATTTTTTTAAGTTAGATCTTTTTAACTGTGCTTTCATATTTCAATAGCTGCTGTATCAGTAGCAGCTGGGCGTAGCACCTAACTCCGGACTTGGTTCAAATAAACAGAATTTTACTCAGCAGTCCACTTTCCACCTTCACATGGAAGCAAAATACAAACATTAATGGTAAAAGGTATAGAAAAAAGCTTTGGGGGCTTTGTCTTGATTACAGCAATGAGAGAATATATATTTA
>NW_010172398.1:0-5960 GCF_000695765.1 Mesitornis unicolor
TTCCAGCCACTCATCCCCAAGCCTGTATCATCCATGGGGTTATTGCATCCGAAACCACACACCAGCTGCCTCCAGCAGCTCCTCGCGTAATTTAACTCTTCCCCTCCAGCTACCCACACGAGTTCAATATTTGTTGCTATCTGGTAAGAGGGTAAAAGTGTATTTTACTTTTAAAAATGTGTATAACTGAGTGATCCACGTGTAACTAAACTCTCATTCTGGTCTGGAGCTTTTTGGCCTTATTAAAGGTCTGACGCTTACAGAGAAAGGGGAAGGGGAAAAGGGAAAAAGGGGAAGGTGAAAGGGAAAAGGGAAAGGGGAAAGGGGAAAGAAAGAAAGAAAGAAAGAAAGAAAGAAAGAAAGAAAGAAAGAAAGAAAAATGAAAGAAATAAGGATAAGAGAGAAAAATGAAAGAAAAATTAAAAGAGAAAAGAGAGAAAAGAGAAAGAGAAAAGAAAAAATTGATTAAAAAGGGAGAAAAGAGATAAAAAAGATAAAAAGATAAGGAGAGAAGAAGAAAAAAGAAAAAAGAAAAAAGAAAAAAGAAAAAAGAAAAAAGAAAAAAGAAAAAAGAAAAAAGAAAAAAGAAAAAAGAAAAAAGAAAAAGGGAAAGAAAAAGAAAAGAGAAGGGAAGAGAATGAAAAAAGAGAAAGAGAAAAAAGAAGGAAAAATGAAGGAAAAACGAAGGAAAAAAGAAGGAAAAAATGAGGGGAAAAAAGAGAGGGAAAAAAAGGAGGGGAAAAAGGGAGGGAAAAAAGGGAGGGAAAAAAAGGAGGGAAAATAAGAGGGGAAAAAAGAAGGGGAAAAAAGAGAGGAAAAAAGATGCAAAAAATAAAAATAAAAATAATTTAAAAAGAGATGACGGCAAAGCTGGACTCCAACCCCTTTTCCTTTTTCGAACGCAGCTCCCAGCTCCCTGGCAAACACCTCATGGAGCTCCCCAGGCCCTAAGGACCTTGCGGCTCTGCTTTGATTCACGCTCGAAAACTCTGAAGCAGCCAAACCATTTCCCCGTCCCCACTGAAGGTATTTCATGGAGCCCGAGAGCTGCTAAAAACACGGGTTGAGGAGAAGCAGCGCAGGAATCCTCCATAAATCAGATGTGGAAGCAGCCCAAGAGTGGGGGTGATGTGGCACGGCCCCAGTTTTGGGCTGACAGCTCCTGGTTCCTGTCAGGGCTCCAGGACGCCGGGATCTCGTGGTTTTGGGCAGAGCAAACCCAGCATTTGCTGGTGCTGGGGTGGAAGAAACCGCCCTGCAATGTCCTTGTCACCTCGGTCACAAATAATTCATTTGATTGAGACATTGCCACAAGATCAGAGTCACTGAGGTTGGAAGAGACCTTTAAGATCATCAACCCAATCCCACCATGGCCATAAACCACGTCCCCAGTGCCACATCCACACGGTTTGGGAACCCCTGCAGGGATGGGGACTCCCCCACTGCCCTGGGCAGCCCCTCAGAACCATTTCCATGGAGAAATTCCTCCCAAAATCCAACCTCACTCTCCCCTGACACAACTTGGGGCCATCTCTGCTCATCCCATCACTTGGTTTTTGAGGGAAGAGACCAACACCCCCCTCGCTACCCCTTCATTTTGGGGAGCTGCAGAGGGGATGAGGTCTCCCCTCAGCTCCTCTTCTCCACTTGAACCCCCAGCTCCCTCATTGCTCCCCAGCATTCGGCTGCTCCAGGCCCCTCCCTCAGGGTCTCTCATCCCCCCAAAGCCAGGATCCTCTGATTTATTTCCAAGCTCTTGGACTCTGCAGGATTGGGAAGGGGAATTCGAGCTCCTCCAGCACCAAATCCTGCCCCAGACGCTGTCAATGCACAGAGTCATTGGGGTTGGAAGAGACCTCCAAGATCCAGTCCAACCATGCCCTGGCCACCACCAAACCACGTCCCCAATGCCACATCCACACGGTTTGGGAACCCCTGCAGGGATGGGGACTCCCGCACTGCCCTGGGCAGCCCCTGCCAGGCCCTGAGAACCCTTTCCAGTTGAACCCCCAGCTCCCTCATTGCTCCCCAGCATTCGGCTGCTCCAGAGCCCTCCCCAGCTCCCTTGCCCTTCTCTGCCCACGCTCCAGCCCCTCCATGGCCTTTTTGGGGCCCAAAGCTGAGCCCAGGATTGCAGGGGCGGCCTCAGCAGTGCCCAGCACAGGGCGCCATTGCTTCCCCAGATGGAAGTGAATGAGCAAAGTTGTTGAGACAACACTGGGTGTCCTCCTGGAGCGCTTTTCTGGCAATAAATGTACCCTAAATGGTTACAATTTCTGAACCATTACGGACAAGAGAGATAATTGCATTCCCAGCAATTTCCTCAGCTCTAATTTTTAAGATGAGAAGACGAGCTGCAGTTTTTAATTAGATTACAGCAGCTCTTCTATTAAAGCAGCACCGCTGAATTCAGAAAGCGGGGTAACAGTAAATCCACCTATATCTGCCTTTTTGAACTGTTATTTGCTGCGGCCTTATCCGTGTTTCCTTATTCCTGAGAAAAGGGCTATTCTGTGTCTGTGGACTTCATCAGAACACCATTCTTTCTACTCCTAATTTCAGTAAGGACTTAATACCCCTGAATAATTGCCATATAATTGCTAACACTTTGCTTTCCCTGCAATTAAATTTATTCTAGCACGTGGCTGGATAACACTTGTGTGTTTTATTTAAAAATACCGGTTCTAAAACCGGCTTTTTTGGAAATCAAGAGTGGACTCCTATAAAAATATAACAGTTGGTGTTTGCCAAGGCACCGACCGCTCTCCTGGTTGTGTCAAACCGAAGGAGGGCGCATGGGGAGGCTCAGTTTAAAACCTGAGCCAGAAAAAGACGGATGAGGTGCAAAGAGGCTTAAATATTACATCTAATCCTCCTCAAGTTTTATAAACTCACTTGATGTTATCGTCTTGGTCTGCGAACTCCTCGTCGTTAAAGCCAAACTGATCCACGAAGTTGGCCGTCATCTGCTGGATCTGGTACTCGGAGAAGGCCTGGGCAACAAGAAGCCAAGAGCGAGCCGTCATTAAGGTGTGCAAGGAGATTAAATTAAGCTGTCTGAAAGCATTAAAACCAGAGACAACTGAGGAACTTTGAGAATTCATCTGCTGCTTTCTCAAAGCAGGGTCTCAAGCAGATTTCTGCAAGCCCTGGACAGACACTTCTCTGATCTGCTCTTAACTTACATAAATAATTACGAAATCTTCCTAGGAAACCATTTGTTGGCTTCCTTGTTCAAACTGAACACCACATTGGGGTTTTCTATTTCTTTCTTTTCCCCTGATCAATATAAAATTTCCTTTGCTGCAGCTGAAACCCAGCATAGACATCGAGAAGGTCCCTTCCACGTCCTCTGAACCCCCCGTCCTTGCAGGATGAGGCTTTCCTCTCCACATAGTCACGTCCTCTCTTGGCCAAGCGGACCCAGATTCTCTCCACTTCTCCTCCTCCATCATTTCTTACACCTCTGACCATTCTCACACCTATCCCCTTGCTAATAAAACCCCTTTGGAAGTTCACCAAGGAATATCACCCCGTGTGTCCCACCTATCATACATCTGGTTTCCCACAGCAGCTTGGGTCTTCAATTTCTCAGCCTGCACCTCAGGATAATGGCCCAGATCCACTTTAGGCCACACCACTGTTGATACAAGCCAGGATGCTGGTGGCCTTCTTGGCCACTGGTGCACGCTGCTGGCTCCTGTTCAGCTGAGCACCAACCAGCACCACCAGGTCCTCATCGCGTATCTGGGACCGTCCTGCTCTGAGCTCAACAGAACTGGTTTGCTATGCAGTGACTTCACTTTCCAGCTCAGTCTCTTCTCAGGGGCTGAAACCAGCAGCATGGTTTAACAACAGTGCTCACTGCTACAAGTGATAGTGCTGGGATGTGAGGGAAACATGGCAAGGCCACTGTCTCACCATGGCTGCCGTGGCTGCACCTACAGGAGGAGCAGACCCAACCCTGCCCAACCAGGGATTGCATCCCACACACCCACACTCACTGCAAAGCCCAGGGATCCCCAGGGGCTCCACCCTTCCACCTTGGACCCTTCCTGCCCTCTCCACCCCTGCAATGGCCCAAGGCCCAGCAGACCCTGCTGCTTCGCCTGCCTCTCATCCTCAGCCCTGTGCTCCTGCAGCAGCTCCCACTGCTGCTGGCTCCACACTGGGGCTTTGCCAGTGTTCCCGGAGCCTCTCGGGACATCCTCGTCACTGGGGGAGTATTTTATACTGGGTTTGTATCTCTATCTGTACATATCTGTATCTATTCCATTCTTTCCTATTTCCATCACTATCCTGCAGTATCAGTGTTATTGTTTCATTCAATCTGTTGGTTTTCTCAGTTTCTCTCCCTTCTTCTCTTTTCTCTTCCCTTCTGGGGAGGGCAGAGGGGTTCCCAGCGAGCGTCTGCCCAGGGTTGAGTGCCCAGCCCAGCCCTAGACCACTCAGGTGGACACCAGCCAGTGCCACCAATTCCTCGACTGGTTTTGTCCACGGATGCTCCCCTTGGGGACACAGTGGCCAGCCCAGCCCTCAACCACGACAGGGACCTGCATGAAGTCAGAGCCACATTTATTCCCAGTTGGAGTCTAAACCATGGGAATAACTACACTGGAAAACACAACAGGAGCTGAACGCAGTGACTGGGAGTAAAATTCAAGGAGCTGCTCTATACTGGGATGGATGAAGGGCAAATGGGAGGAGGAAGCAGCGAAGGCCACGTTGTCACCTCACCTGCTGGAGAGAAAGTTCATTGGGGAAAGCACTCTCAATGTCTTCGTCCTCACTGGAGGAGTGCAGATGGTGAGTGCTCACCTGAAAAAAAAGCACCAGAAAATCAGCACAAGGGGAAGCTAAGAAAGCTCCGATGATTTGGCACCACGCAATCAAAGAGCAAACCCCTCAGAAGGCAGAAATTGTCCCACTGAGTAACACAGAGACACAGATGAGAGTTGACCAACAACTATCAGAGCTGCTGCTGCTGGAATCATTACAGAGCATGTTTTCCACCACCACTTTGTAAGCCCATTTCATAAAATCAAGCAAAAGAAGCAAATAAAACCCCAGCAATATCACATTTCTTTCCCATTAAGTCCCAGAAGGAAGCAGAAATATCTGAGTTCTGCTCGACGTCACCGCTCTCACCAAATCCACCGTGTTCCTCCGGTTCGTTTCCGTCAGCGTCTCCTCTACAAAACTCTCCCATCTCCCTCTGCAGTCCTCGGGGAGCTCTGCAACGAAACAGCACCGCAGCGATGAGCACAGCTCACGAGAAGGGATGGGAGCTGGCGTTAATCCTGCGGTTACCTGGCAGTTCTGAGCAGGCACACGAGCTAAGTCAGGCCCGCATTATGTAAGCGCTCTACAAAATTAATCACGTTTTGCTGCTGGTTTTCGAAAAATGGGGAATTCTGCAGAGAAATGAACTTCTTTCATGAGGCCAACCGGTGAGATGTGACTGGTTTTAATAATCTTATCTTGCTTCTGCAATGAGAGTTGGCTACAGGTACAAAACTGCTACAACTTTCTGAAACCAGTGCAGGGAGCAGGGGGTCCCCTCCCTGGCAGTGCCCAAGGCCAGGTTGGCCGGGGCTTGGAGCAGCCTGGGCTGGGGGAGGTGTCCCTGCCCGTGGGGGTTGGACTGGGGGGGTTTGGGGTCCCTTCCACCCAAACCACTCACTCAGCAGCTCCCGCTGGTGCTCTGCAAATCTCCACCAGGAGCCACCATGGGGAATCGTCCCCCAGGTCCTGCTGCTGAGTGCACGGCGTGGAACAGGGCGGATGTCCTGGATGTGGCCTCTCCGGCCACCTGACCACCCCTGGGTGCCCCTGGGGGGGAAGGAGAGGGGGAACAGGGGGAGAAGAGAAGGGAAGGGGAAAAGCGAAAGGGGAATGGGAAGGGGAAAGGGAAAGGAGAAGGGGAAGAGAAGGGGAAGAGGAAGGGGAAGGGGAAGGGG
>NW_010172399.1:0-11609 GCF_000695765.1 Mesitornis unicolor
CAACCAAAAACCCCTCACAGAAAAACCAATATATCAGCTTAAGGCAAACTAAATCCACATAGTATTGCAAGAAAAAGAGCAATCTTGCCTTCCCTTTTGCTCCAGTCTACAACTTTCTGTCCACTCCCTTCTGCCAGCATTAAAGCAAGAGTGGGAAATCGATCTAGCAAAAAGCCTTTGTCTGATTTTGAGTTTTGCCAGGTTGGTTTTCAGTCAGATCAGTTTCCAGACCTGGCTGATTTTGCAACCAGCCACGTAAACCCCAGTGCAGGAATGAAATTATCCCTTTCAAGGACATCACACACAGTGCAAATGGAGCTCAGTTGATCCCTGTTGTGAAAGAACACTCTCAACTGAGTAGATTTCATATTGATAGTGTTCTCTAAGGGGTAATCCACAAAATAACTATCAATCAGTATGTGTCAAGCAGTTTACTGCCAGAGGAAAAAACTTATAGCAAACAATGCTTCTGCAAGAAGGTGCATATTTAGATCACTATTTTACAGATAAGGAAAGAAACTGAACCACATTAATTTTATCCCTAAGGTCAAAGAGAAAATACATAAAGCAGGACAGAAGACAACATCTCCTGCCTCTGTAGTCCTGTGCCTTAACTACATGGGTACCTTTCTTTGCATATGCACCTCTCTTTCATGTGTGAGTGCATACATACACGCATATAGATTCATAAAATCAAAGAATCATATAATTGTTTAGGTTGAAAAAGACCTTTAAGATCAAGTCCGATTGTTAACTTAGTACTGCCAAGTCCACCACTAAACCATGTCCCTAAGTGCAACTTCTACCATCTATTTAAAAGTAAATACCTCCAGGGATGGTGACTCCACCACTTCCCTGGGCAGCCTGTTCCAATGCTTGACATCCCTTTAGGTGAGAAAATTTTTCCTAATATCCAATCTAAACCTCCCCTGGCATAACTTGAGGCCGTTTCCTCTCATCCCATCACTTGTTACTTGGGAAAAGAGACCAATCTTCACGTCACTACAACCTCCTTTCAGGTAGCTGCAGAGAGCGATAAGGTTTCCCCTCAGCCTACTCTTCTCCAGGCTAAACAACCCCATATCCCTCAGCCGCTCTTCATAAGACTTGTGCTCCAGATCCTTCACCAGCTTTGTTTCTCTTCTTTGCATGCACTCCAGCACCCCAATGTCTTCCTTGTAGTGAGGGGAACAAAACTGAACACAGTATTTGAGGTGCGGCCCCACTAGTGCCAAGCACAAAGGGATTACATACAAATTAAAATAACTTTGAATGGTTTACCAAGAATCAACAGGTGATAACAGTATCATTTCATCAAGGCATAGTGCTTATTACTATTATTTTATTGTTAAGTTCAACTAAATACCATTTGATAGATAGGGAACATTACTTCAAACTTAAAGCTCTGGGAGGACCTTACTGCGGCCTTCCAGTTCCTGAAGAGGTCCTACAGGAAAGCTGTGGAGGGACTTTTTACAAGGGCAGGTAGCGACAGAATGAGGGAGAATGGTTTTAAACTGGAAGAGGGTAGATTTAGACTAGATATTAGGAAGAAATTCTTGACTGTGAGGCTAGTGAGACATTGGCACAGGTTGCCCAGGGAAGTTGTGGTGCCTTCCTCCCGGGAAGTCTTTAAGGCAAGGTTGAACAAGGATTTGGGCAACTTGGTCTAGTGGGAGGTGTCCCTGAACATGGCAGGGGGGTTGGACTGGACGATCTTTAAGGCCCCTTCCAACCCAAACCATTCTATGATTCTATGATCCTATAATGGCAGATAAGTGCTGGTTTTGCTTGTATCAACATCATAGTTTTAGAAACGCCAGCAAGCAATGAACTTTATTGTACCGAATGGGATAGGTGATCAGGCACTGAACCATTTTCCTTCTGGCTGCCTACTTTCTCTCCACAGTCAGGCAATTTCATGACTGGCAATGCTCCAAAAGGCATGGAGATTCATTAATGCAAATATGTATTAAAAATGCAAATATTATGGATCTGTGTGCCCTGAAATATGCACGTTCTTAAAACACAGCAACGTAGTTTCATGGTAATAGGTAATGACATCTGACAGTTCATACTCTAAACAGATTTCCTTCTGGAAGAAGAATTAGTGGGGAATACAAATAGAGGGATACAAGAAAGCAAAATAAGTATGTTTACAGAAGGAAAGAAAATGCAAGGGCAAATACAAAACTCCCCAGTGTCGATCATGCTGCAGAAACTCCTGACCATCTTGCAGTACACAGTGCAGAAGGTCTGTTTCCCCAAATCACTGGGAAGTGGGCTTGGGAGAGTCTGGGAAAGGAGGGATGTGAACTTGGGGGCAGAGGTGTGCTGATGAATCTGCAAGCACACAAGCTTCCCAGCCAAACTCCGCTGGAAAGAAGGATGAAGCAACCGTAAAGGTACTCAAGGGGGCAGATACACAACCCTCACAGACCTCCCCAATCCACGGCTCATTTATCATGCTTTAGGTCAGGGCTTTACCCTTCAAGAGGTCAGGGATTTGTTCCTCTTTTCACACAGTGAAGCATCCATCAAAGTTGTGCAGTGAGAAGCTTCACCAGCTGGAAATAATGTGCCAGAGAAAGATTTTATTTAAATAAGAGAAATACTGGGAGGGATGATTCTCACAGTTGCCCAAATGCCCCTCTGACAGCCAAAGGCAGGCATGCAGTTTGAGACCCCGTGCAGAGAAGGCACCTTGGTGTCGAACTGGCACAAAATCTACAGCTGCAGACTGTGTCCTTGAGAAGTCTGGGGAAATGGAGTCACAGGCTGGGCAGCACTGGGCTGTCCGACCATCGGCCTAGGAAACTGGCACTTTGAGGCAACCGGGGAGGCCTCGACCTGAGCGGCTCCTGAGGGAGCGAGCCCTCCTCGAAGAGCCGAGCCCGACCGCCCTGCGCCTGACCTTGCCCCCTGCGCTCAGTTTCACCCCAAGGAACGAAACCTGGAGCTCCCATTTAGGCGCCTGGGCTACGCTGGGACCCAGAAGACGACCTGCAGCCCTCAGGGAGTCTCGGGGACTCATGGTGCTGCTGGGGGATGCGGGGTGGAGCCCAGCCTGGGTCGATCCGTGAGGAGCCATCGCCCAGGCCAGCTCTAGAGGGCACTCCCCTTCCCAGGATGCGACCACTGGGACGTCGAGCTGTTGCCGGCCTGTCCACCGCCCTTATCGCATACCCCTCTCCCTTCCCGCTTCCCCCCGACCGGCCCGGCCCGGCCTGGCCTGGCGTGCCCCCGATCATTTGCCCCGACACTTCCTTCCTCCCATGGCAGCGCGGCTCCTTGCCCCGCCGCAGCCGCCCAGCCCACAGGCCGCCTGGCCCAGTCAGTGCCTGGCCTCACTGCCTCCCGAAGCAAGGCTTTTTTTCCGCGGCTCGGCTACCCGTCCCTCCATCTCTATCCACATGCCTCCATAACTGAATGGGAAAGAAAAATCCCCATTAGGGTCGTATCACAATGCCCCCTGTCCCAAGCTGGAGCCAGACTCAGCGCTCAGGCTGAAGGCTAAGGCCCTGAGGCTAGTAGCCCACCTGCGGCTGGGCCTGGGGGGACCAGATCCCTCCAGCCCCTTCCAGTGCTCCTCTGCCTCAGGCAATTCTTATAAATAGAAACGTGAATATCTAGTCAAGGTTCACTGCAATGGCAAAGGGTTTCCATAACTCTATTTCAAAAGGGAGAGAAAAAGCAGTACAGGGCTCTGACTTGTTCTGAACAATATAAAGAAGGGTGCAGGTCACTGAGGTGGGGGCATGTGGAATACTGCCATAAGACAAAAAGCTTAGCCCTCAGACCTTACACATCTCATGAGCTACAAGGAGTGAAAAATTGCATATAGCTCTGGCCTGAAGTCACCATTTCACCACTGACTTGCAGAAAGTTGCTCTGAATCACTGCATTTCTATTTAGGTTTTGTTCCTTTCTAAATTGAGATAGCATATTTTGCATTCCTATGAAGTGCTCCAGCTTCCATGGAAGAAAAGTGGTAAATATGAGTCTTCTTGTTACTTAATGCCAGGCAAAGTCGATCATTTTGGTTTGTATTGTATAGTACCTGGTGCAATGTGGGTTCATCCTTTTTCACTAGGGCTTGCAGGCTCTTGCAGGTCAGCAGAAGTACATAGAGTTAATTATACCCATGCATGAATGCATGAGGAGAAATATTTTTTAGCAATAAAAGTAAAAAAAAAATGTTCTGAGAGGCTGTCTCCTGAGGCAGCCTATTTGCATCAAAAACATTCAAAAGTAACTGAAAGGAAAATGCAGAGCAAACATAGTATCTGAATGAAAAAAATAAGCTGTCCTAACAAATATAGTGCCTGTATGAAATGCTTAACTCCCAGACTTCCTTTCAAAACTAAACAAACATGTTTAAGACACATTACCTTTTAATTTCAGCATTTGTTAAATTATTTGAGATCATGCAAAAAAACCCCTAACAAACGCACAGGTAGCCAGTTAAGGTCCTAATAGTATAAATACATGCAGGTGAAGGTTTTCTGACTTAGCAAGTTCAGGTGATTCATCTCTATTTGAAGAAGTTAGGGATACAACTTGAGTTCCTGATCATGAGTTCACGATCATCCTGATCCTGCTTAGATGAGTAGTCCTCACTGATCTGGAATGGTGTTTCTGTCCATGTTTGCCTTCCTGTCTTTTCTTCTTTTTCTTTCTTTTCTTTCACTCATTCTGTTTGTTGTTTTTGCCAGAACTTTTATCTTTGATTTCTGCTCTTTGAGGAGCCATCAGCATTTACTCTTGGCAGTAGTTTTGTTTCCACAGATCGAGAAGGCATACCCACATAATAGGAACAGGCTTACATGCCAGATATCAGTGGAACTGGACTTTTCTTCCTGATCTGCTGGTGTTTGTAAGCCATAAGAAAAAATTATACTGATCTTGCTCTTGGGAGAGGTCAGTGGGAACCAGTGTTCATCATCACCAGTCTCCTATGAATAACACTGAAGAGTGGCAATCTAGTCCTAAGTATCCCAGTTCTTTTTCTAGTCAACTGCACCTCAGAGAGCCTCCAAAAGTGTTCCAGTTCCTCCTCCCAAGAGCAGAAGTTATCTCCTTTTGGATCTGGCTTGATCCTTTTAAAGTTTTAAGTCTTTGCTTTAAAGGCTGACAATTTTTTACTCTTACACTGCTGCCCTCAACTGTGCTCTTTTTTTCACCTCCTCACCAGTAAATAAACATCTCTGTCAGCACCACAGCTTGCTTACAGATTTGCAAAAGCAGAAGTTTGTTTTGTTGAGTCTCCAAAGGTCTTTAAGAAGTGGCTGCCCATTTATACGCCAACCCCACTGAAAGCATAAGGGCAAATCCTCTGAGTACATGAGCAGAGCTCGTTAAATTCAGTGTAACCATGGCTCCAAGTCACCCAGATGTCTGCTGTATGCAGCTGCCCAACCCAGGAATTCAAAAATAAAACAATCTTGTGAAAAATGATTTGGTAAAAAAAATCTTTAAGGATGTGTCATCACATATCTTGCAAATACTTTATTTTTCCTTTATAGAAACTATTTTACTTTAAAGGTTTCAGGAGCATTAGAATATGAAATTAAGCAAAGGATCCTGTCATTCCTCTACTGACATGCAGTCTTTTATTTTTCATTATGAACACTCTCTAGCCCATTATTATGCTGACCCTTTACTTCCTCTGGCTGTACACTGCTGCCCTTAGTCTATAAGGCACCAAATTTACCATATATTGCACATTAAGAGAATAAATTATTACTATGTTTGTAACCTGGAGCACAATTAAAAAGCAGTTCAAGCATGTGACTTGGACAGCTGGAAAAACTGCTTCCAGTGGTGTATTTGCATCTTACAGCAGTGACTGAAAAAATACAAAGGACTAGAATATATTTTCCTGACATTTTTTACTAATCTGGGACTTGTTTTTCCTGGAGAAAGAGAAAGAAAACATCAGGAATTTGTGCAAGTTGCTTGTGAGAATTTTTTTATTGGTTAAGAGCTAAACTTGTAGCCTATTTAAGTCAGTCAGGGAAATCCCATTAACTTCTGATTTTTTGCTCAGGATGTCATGTAAAACATTACTGCAAGAGTGTAGTTCACTTACAAAAGGTAAGCAATAGTACAAGACAGCCTACTTCTTATCACTTGATGCTAGAAGATAAAAGGAATCAGATAAAATAACAGGAGATGCTGAGCTTGGGAATCAGTGGCTCACACAGCGTGTCATCTGTTACAAACTGGGGTTATGCACAGATGTACAGTGCTGTTTTAGCATGTTAACATTTACGTCATTTAAGGCATTATTTAACAAATAACAATGGATGTGCCATTGTATTTCAGTTAATGTGTTTGTGTTAAGTCCTATACAAAAGTCTCTGTAATGAGCAAAGAAACTAAACTTACTAGTGGACTTTCCAACGTGTTAATCCAAGAGGTGAAGGGAACAGCTAGCAGACAATTATGAAACCAAGTAAATAAGATAGCAAGATTTTATCATGTTTGTTACATAACAGTATTTAATTGTCAATCAATCCCATTCATCCATAATGTTAGTGGTTTAGTATTCTAGTGATTTTAGCAGTTGCCAGGGTTTTGGAAAGTCACAATATTACCATGCATGATAAACAGAATAATAGCCAATTCTAGGTCCTGAAATGACATAAAGGATTTTATCTCTTTGATGTCAAAGAAGCTGTGGCACATCAGAAAGGCAAAAAAAATTACCTATTGCTATCAATTCTAACAGATATTTGGCCAGTTATTCCCATAAATCCATTCATATTATCACATGCCTAATAACTGGTACTATTATTGCATTGTATGCTGAAAGATTAGTGGGCCATAAAATTAGCTGATACTGTGATTGGTGATGTGTTAATAGAGTAAATTAAAGGTGACACATATGCTAACATTTGCTAAAATACTGTGAAAAAATATTTATTTAGTCATGTAAAGGATGATGGTCAATTGTTTATGAAGATATTTTTCAAAGTTTTACTTTTTCAGCTGAAATATGATATAATTGTTCACAAATACAAGATAGTATTCTTAAGCAAAAACATACCAAATTATTTTCTAGATGGAAATAAGTGTGTGAGAAGGTAAGAAAACCCTTTTATTCAGTCTTCATCTGAACAGCGCTCACATTGCAATGAAAACTGCTGAAAAATTGAAATTTGTCAGAGGCATAGTTCTGGAATGTAGATACACCTTTCATTGGTCTGCTGAAAAATCAGATTTAAGATTATAGTGCTTTAATAACATACTTTATACACAGACAGCAAATTATATTAAATGGATAAGAGCAAAAGTCTTCCATTTTTTATGGCACTCTACTTCTGTGAATATATTAAATAAGTGAATATTGATTAGATGATGTCTCAGGATTCCATTAGCTGGGAAGATGCACCCACAGAAAGGTGGTTGGAATTTCATACTTATTTGAAGGTTGCAAATAAGATCTGTGAAAGGGTGTATGAATGAAGTCTGGGCCCCAGAAAATCCTTGTTCGTCTTGCATGATATAGAAACATCCAGTGGTTTCTGCCATGGTGATGAATATGTAGCATGTATTATTATGCATTAATTCTATGACTATCTATGAAATATCAATATGTGGCATTTTTTCTTTTTTTCTTAGTCAGTAGATAGCAAAAATAGCAAAAATCCCAAGTTTAGCAATAAAGCATTCAGAAATTAGGATGATTTGAGGTAAATGTTACCTCTCTGGGCTAAACCTTTCACTTCCTGTGTCCTTCTACAAGGGTTTGGGATGAAGAGGCTCACTCTACTCTGGCTTTCACCTGCATGGGCATGGAGAAAGATGAGAGTGGTAAGGATGGTGCAGGTGCTCCAGGGATTGACTTGATACAGGGACTGCAAGGCACACCAGGAAACACACTGTCAAAAGATTAAGTGTGTAGGAGAACCCTGCTCCATGGTGGCTGGGCAGGGTTTTCAAGGATAAAACTGTGACATCTATTTGCAGTGGGGGTACAGCGTTTCCAAGAGGGTGAATTACTGCACAGAGCTCTGTACTGCATCATGATGACTTCTGAGTCACTGAATTGACACCTGCAAAAAACACAATGCCAAGACATGGGCCCAAATGCCCCCAGTTAAACTGTTGGAGCAGTTCCTGGTGCTGTTTTGACATTTGAGATTTAGCTAACTCCTGAGTCAGGGACCTTGCTCATGAGCCAGGCTGGATGCGGCTATCCTGCCTTGGAGTAAAAAAGAGCCAGATAGTATGGCTGTGGCTAGTGCATGCCAGTTTGTTTCCAAGCCAGAGAACAAACCCTGGCATTGTGTAGCTAGCAAGAAGTTCAGAATCTTGGTTTTCAGGGACCTTTCCTGACTTCTGAAGTTTCCTCCTTCCTAAGGGAAACATGCAGGTAGCCCAGTAAAAATACACATATGTGGTGTAGCCCATCCAGTGTAAAAGCCTGCTGGTCTTTCCTTCCTGTAGATGTAAAATACCTTTCTTCCTAATGTTACACTCTGAATAGAATAGGCCCCGTTCTCCACACCAAAGCATAGTTATCTCATGCTGAGTCGGCTCTTCACTGTAGTCTCTAAATCCTTAAGTTAATGCTTTCCAGGGTACATCCCTCAGCTCTGTGCTTCTGCTGGCTTCCTTGTTCCTAGCTGCTCGATCCTGAATTTGGCTTTCTTAAAATGTATTAACAGTCCACCTTCTAGGTATCACTCACAACCTCCCTATGCTTGTTATCCTTTTTTCATGATGTAGAATAATCTGCTGTTTTCTAATACTGACATCTGAGAGCTTTCTTTAGAAATACTATTATTTGTTTATGATCTCTTACTGATCACTGATTTCTGAGTTCTGTCAGATAGAGAATTTCCAACCCATGTAAGAACTGTTAAGATTTTACAGTGCTCGTGGTACTTTTATTCCCATGGAAGCAAAACACCTGTTTTTGCCTTTTGCCTTTTGCCCCTCATCCCCCTATAGTTTTGAGGCTGTCTGTCATTGTCAAGCACATTTGCAGAGAGATAAATATCCTAAAGATAAATATATTTCATAAAAGTAGACAATTGTAGGAAAATACTACTAGAGTTCAAATATCAGTCTCAATAATTTCTGAATCCATTGGGTAGTTTCTATAGTTAAAGATGACAGCATGTTTGTCATTTTGAAATACCCTGCAGCAAGAATTAATAGTCCTGTGTTGATATATGCAGAATAAACAGAAAATCTAAGTGTAATACTGTTGAACAGTCAATTAACCAAGAGAGACATCATTCCCTAGAAAGCCAGGTTTTGTTAGCTATCAGAACTACTTGTTTAATCAGATTGTCATGTGATACTAAGGCAAATACCGTACAAACCTCTGCCACACATCCTTTATCAAACAAATTTGTATTACAAAAAATGAGATTGGTTTGACCAAACTGATTGAACATCTTGAAATTCTCTTCTTATCTCTTGCTATAGAATTCAATGTCTTACCAGTGTTTCTGCTATTGGGCCCAGGCTTACTCCATGCTAAAAGACCTATCAGCTGATGCACTAAACTTTTTTGAACATTGACATAACATTAGCACTGTTTTTGTCTTCTCACATTTCCTTAGTAATCTGAGATTTATTAAAAATTAACCTAACTCATTTGTTCTCTAATGTCCACACCTCAGAGGCACTCAGCTTAACATCCTTCTTCTTTACTAGGGAGGGACTGGGAAGTACTTCTTTGCCTTCTTATGAAATTAGATATTTATTGAGTTCTTCTGCCTTTTCCACATCATTATTTAAACATTTCCTTGATTATATGTCTTATTAATGAAACCGGTGTCAAAGTGCTTCCTGAATTATTCATGGTAGTTTGTGGTGATGAAACCATGGTACACAGATGAATGGTTTTGTGGTTAAGTTATTCTCTTAGCACTAAGAGACCTAGGTTTTAGACCTACAGACTTCCAATGTGACATAAAATTAAAATTCTTTTTTGTGACATGTGACTACCTCCTTCTGGACCTGCTAGCGAGGAAGTTAAAAGCTTTCCCGTTTCCTAGGTCTTTGTTTCCTTCATGGCACTCTTAATTCATGAAGACTTTCTATTCCTAGTTCTCAATCTCCCTGCTTCCCAAAAGCTGTCATGATCCACCATCCTCTCCTATCAAAAGCCAAGGGAAGGTAGTCTTACACATTCTCCAAGATCTCATACATCTTTGACCTTGCTTGTCTTCGTGTCTCAGTTTATCGAAGTTGTGGTGTAGAACCATTACACTGAATTACCATCTATGAGCTTTCATGTATGCAGACCTGACCTCCCTCCACTGTGGTCTCTCTACTCTTCCCTCCACTCTTACACAGTCTTCTGTGATCTTTTCTTGTGCTGTGGACATTTCCTATATCACAACATTGTATTTTCATTGGCTACCATGGCTACATTACATTGGAAATACACTTTTTTTTTTCATTTTTTTCTTAGGTTTTTGCTTTTATCTTTCTGCTTTTACCTGTATCTTCTCTTGCAATTTTTTTTCAAATAATTTTTTAGCTAAACAAAATGGGAACTTTCAAGAGCTTAACCACATCAATTGCTATTTTATCCTGTTTTCCTGATAATCTCAATTGTACTCCTTTTCCTTGACAATATTTGTATCTTTCTTGCATTGCAAATAATTGGGATGTTCATTAAACATTCTATTACTAGCTCAATGCAAGAAATAAAAAGGTTCACTGATAATCCAGTAGGTCAGATTTAATGATAATTGGAGCTAGTGAGGATAACTTTGCAAGCAAGATTGGGCCCATCAGTAGCTATATAATCATAGAACATTGTTTCTGGATGAGTGTTTTTGGATGACAGCAAAATGGGCTATCTCTATGTTCAGGTTCATAAAGATGCCCTTCTCCTCTTCCTATTTCTGGACATAATTGCAACTAGGTATATCCACAATCATCTGTTTTAACCAGGCATTACTACTAAAGATTATTGTCAAGTTATTCTTCATGGCTTTAGCATGTACGTGGACTTCAGTGCAAATGGGTCACCACTGCTATTTCTGAGCCTCCCTGAATTTATATTTTGTTCCTTTTATGTTCTATCCATTGGCTTTTTCCACTTTTCTGATTTCAGGAAGGTTTCTGTCTCTGAGAAAACTCTGTTCACCATTTGAACCACAAACTAGACACAGCGAATCCCTGCTATGGCAGGTTAAAGATAACCTACCAGCATGCAAATATTTTTTCTGGGAAAGTACATGAGAATTAGAGTTCAGCACTGTGTGTAGATCAAGCATGTGGAATATAAATACCCTATCATAAGCTTACAACTATTTCCAGTTTGTGTTTTTGCAACAGGGAGTACAAACGTGTCCTACTCAGCACTCACAGCACACAGCTTTTTTCTCCTCTCTCTCCACTTTTCAATCAAGTAGTTTAATACCAACTGCAACCAATGAGACTCAGCCAACTAACCATGAAAGCTGATCTAGTAGATGACTTTAAAAGAATGGAAGAGTTATGTAGTGACAGATCTGGGAATGACACTAGGAACCAATGCATGGACTTGAAACACATCCACAATCCATTAAGGCCATAAATCTCATTTATTACTACCTGTAAGTACATATAGTATAAATATATAAATATAAAAT
>NW_010172400.1:0-370 GCF_000695765.1 Mesitornis unicolor
ACAGGGGAGCTGCTGCAGGCCATGTCCTCCTACAGGCAGGCTGGGTGGGACATCCCACCCTCCTGAGATGGCAGCAGGGTTTGCACAGCTGTGTTATGCTCCCATTGCAGAGCCAGAGACTGTGCTCCAGCCTCAGCACCTGCCTACGTTCACATATTTTCAGTGTGACTGGTCTAATAAGTATTGATTATTTCTGTATATTGTTCTTTTAATAGTAACAACAGAGTTTTTCCATTTTACACATGGCAGAGGAGGTTAATGACCTGGAATTTCACAAGCACTGTATCATAATTGTATCAGTCATTAAATCCCTGATGGTATTTTTTAAAAATGGAAGACATAAACACTTGTCTGATGGTTCTCTCGTGCT
>NW_010172400.1:586-4556 GCF_000695765.1 Mesitornis unicolor
CAACCTGTGGACATGCCACTTCAGTCCTTTGTGTCCTTATTTCTTCTGCCATTTGGCTTCCTTAGTTACTGCACTTGAATGAATCTCAGTATAAAACCTGTATGTTCAGGACAATGGGCCCTGGACTTGCTGCTGTTATACAGAAAAACCTCCTGCAAAGATACAGAGGCCACCACTCCATGGCCACTTGGAACTCCTCTGCTTGTACAACACTGTGCTATGGATATCTGGATATATTTTTCATTTTATGGCCATCATAAGACTGCTGAAGACATGCATAAGTCTGGCTGATTTTTATGCACACTGACAGTACTGTAATAATAAGAAATTATTTCTTCAACCACAGAAATTGAAAGCTGCTGAAAAAAACCAGCATTATTTTAACAATTTTGTCAGTCAACTAAACGTTTTGAGCTGATCATACATTTTCTTTTTGAAGCATTAGTTTAAGAAAACCAAAACTCAAGTAATATACATTTTCACTGAAACATTTTCTTTCAGTTCTAAACTTCAGGACTATAAAGAGAAAAATATTTTTTGTTTGTTTGTTTGTTTTCTTAGATTAAGTTTATACTGAAAACTGTTTTCAAATGAGAACCCTTCCTCTCCCCTCTTGGTCCACGTTTCCCTCAAGAAAACCCCTGGTTGTTGCCTTCAGAGGCGTAGCGACCTGGTTCAGGAACGGCTCAGCGACCCCACCTCTGGGTCTGCGTGGACCATAAGCTCACAAACACCATCATATTTGTTTCCCTGGCTTTGTGTCTATTACTGACCTAGAAAAACTGTGTGAAAGCTATTTGGGTTGAGACAAACTGGTGTCTTACCCCATGTAGTCTCTTGGGACCATTAAAAATGGACACTGGAGACTGAAACACGTCAGTGTTGACACTGGGGTGGAGACTGACGGAAAGGATTGAAGTATTTGATGATCCATGGCTGTAGGTTGCAGGCTTGCTCCGCATTAAGGGATAAAGGAGTCGGTACAGGAGAACCTGAGCAGCCATTATTCCTCTGACAGGGTAACCAAAGTTTCTGATCCGAAACACAAATCAAGTGAAGAAATAGTCCCCTGATTTAATGTGTGTTAAAATGAGCACGAATCTTGTGCTGGAGCACAGTTAGGATCTGATTCTGTGCTGTTTCACAGGGTAACACAGCTCATGTATTGCACTGCAGAGAAAGGAAAAGAAAACATCTCTTTCAGAGGTGAGAATTGAACTGAGTGAGGCAAAACTCACATGCACCGATGGCAGTCTGCAAATGCAGCTCTGTCCAGTTGTAGTGAGCACAGAGCATTGCCTCCAGTGCACTCTGTAATTATTCTGATCGACTTCCATTCCTAAACTAAGATTGTTTCATTTCTCATAGGTTTTGGTTTGTGGAAAGACATTTTTCTGCTCAGTCTCATTGGCAGAAGAGTAATGGATTTTTGTATATGTTTTGATGACAAGCCCACTCTGAATATTAGATTTTCCTCCTAGAGTTGACAATTTGGCAATTTAACATGTTTTTGATATCAAAGTAATTCTGGTGGATATTTAATTAAAAGATCTCTAAAAGGGCTATTTACATTTAATACTCTGATTGATATTTGACATTCTCACTGTCTTATGTCAGACTTACAATACTCTTTTACTCTATGCTGCCTAGAGTTAATTTAATTTATATGTAATTTACCTCATTAGTTTACCTGATAAGCCTCCCTGTCTCCTTTTCTGACTTTGTTTTCAAACAAGGTGGTGAAACTAAGTAACACCGAGAACACGCTCAGCAATACTAAAAGGCTTTGGAAGATGTAACAGTGCGCCAAGGTGGGTGTGACAGATCACACATCTTCTCTGCAGTGTCTGATGGTTGGCAATGTGTCACATGTGCTTCATAATGTTCAACTGCTTGCAGAGAAAGTGTTAACCTTAAGCATCAGCACAAAAACCGGTTCTTGGCTTAAATTGTTCATAACTCCTAAAAAAGCTCATGGGATAAGATCCTGGGTTTACTGGCCCTTAGACCTGAGCTGCCATGGTCAGTACTGTGTCGCCATAGGCCCTGGGCCCTCCCAAAGGATTGCATGCTTGATCCAAAGAGGAGCTTTATTGACCACCAGGAAACACAAAGGCAAAGAAAACAGTGAAGAGGAAATTCAGGAAAAATGCTCTGTCAGTATGACAGGGGGGGAAAAAGCACTTCTGTATCCTTTTAAATATATTTCCCTCATTTTTTGGTGAGATGCATGGCAGCTACATTAAAAAAAAAAAGAAAAGGAAAAAGGTTTTTTCAGGGGGAAAACTTCTGCTCTAACATTTGAAAAGTTATCCTCAAGAGAGCTTGTTGGACCAGCCGTTCTTTCTTTGACACAAAGGCTGGTGGATATTTTGTTTATCAGGCATGGCTATTTTAAAGTACTTTCATGACAGACTCCTTTTCCCCTCAGTCATTTGCTGCAGGCAACATCCAGACTTTGTGAAAACAGCAAAAGAAGATGTTTGGAGAAAATTCCATGTGCGGTTTCAGCCTTTCCATAGCAATTGTTTCAGCTGGCTCACGCTGCTGAAAATATATCTTGGACTTCACTCTGCCATAGAAGGGACAGTTTATGTGCAGAGTCAGTGCATAGGATGCTTGCAAGGTTAACAGCATTTATTTCACAGAGATATACAAATACTCTTCCATTGTGTCAAAGTATCTCTGAATTCACAGCATTTCCTCTGCCTGAAGCTCTCTCAGCTGATAAATCCCTGCTCTCCTTCCCTGTCCCATCCCTGACAGCTTCCCAGACTCCCCCAACACATTACACCTATGATGGATGAGTTCAGCTGCAGAATATCAATCCTTTAGGAGAAAGGTTCAATGAAAACAACACATCTTGAAACACTATGGCTTATACTCAGCCCTGCTTTCAAAGGACTTTGCAGTTTATGTCTACTGAAACACCAGAAGGAGAACATTTCCCCAGGAGAATGAGGGAGGAAGGAAAACTTTGCATAAGGCACTTACAAATCAGTTGTTTTCATACGGCTGCAACTGGAAGTGGCATCACAGCATTTATACAAGCAGATTTCAGTAAATGCCTACCTCATTTTACAGTTGGGAAGCGGAGCGGCACATAGAATTGTGAACAATGTCAGAAAATAATTAAAAGAATAATCACCAGACAGAAAACAACAAATTGTTTTATTTGCCAAGTGGTTGAAGCATTTGTGTTGGGAGCAAACGGCAAATTTTATACCCCTGAGCCAGCTTATGTGTCTAGGAAGGGAAACAAGAAGAATGACTGAAAAAGCCTCACCTATGACTGCACAGTTTTACCAGTGTGGGCATTTTTTCCAAAACCACAGAACTGGGGCAGACTCCTCACCTTGGATCAAGCTGAAGGAAACACCTGAAAACAAACTTGTCATCATTTTAAAGGACTCCCTTCATTGCACTGCCACCAGACGTCACAGATAAACACCACCTGCTGACCAAAGGTTTTCTGTTTGCTACCAGTGCACAGTTAAACAGGGTCTGCAACTCTTTGTCAACAAGATCATCAGTAAGATAAAGTGAATTGAGTGTTTTCTATAGAAAAATGTGGTAGGAAATCTGAAAGTAAATATGTATTTCTCGGTCTTCTTGAAAAAAATATCATATCCTTTCCTGTTGCTGCCTCACAGATCTTAAAGCTGATGGGAAAGCTGGAAAAAACAACATTTAGCTGTTTTGTGAAGAAGTTTTTCTAAAGGGATGCAGAAGGAAATGCTTTCTGCTAAGCTAAATATGAGAATTTTGAATGTATACAACGAAATTACCAAATTCACCCTAAGAAGTACTCATGTCTTATACAAAGGGAATCGATTTCTGTAATGTCTCAATAACAGCTTGTTGGTTGTTAATATATTTAAAAGGACACCTGAGAGACAATCAGCTGCATTGACTGCAAAGGAAAATTTATTACCTGTGTCACAAGATGAGGAGGATTGCAGGTTGTCCA
>NW_010172401.1:0-3356 GCF_000695765.1 Mesitornis unicolor
ACCCAGCAAAGCGTGTGCCCGTCCAAGCCATCCCACCTTTCTGTGTTGGAAAAGTGAAGGAAAGAGCCTACCTTTCTGTGTTGGAAAAGTGAAGGAAAGAGGTGTTTGGTCTCTGTAATTTAGCTGTGTGGCAGAGCATTTTGAATTACAGTGCACTTTCATTGACTTCTGCTTGTAGCTTTGCAGTCTGCTTCTGTTTTATTTGGTCTTGCATTTCAGTGCTTGAAAGAATTGATCATAATATTTTCTTTTGGAATGACTCATTTAACCTGCAGCCTGTAAGTGTAAATGAAACATGTTGCTTTCTTGTTCCATAAAAAAAGCAAAGTCCTGAATGTTTCATTGATCTTTTCCCTGGCAAAACAAGCCCATGCTGTTGTGCACAGGTTTGTTTGCTGATGCATCTGAAATAGCATTATGTCAAAATGGAGATTGCTGGCAGTATTCTAAATAACGTGTCTATTTCCTATTTGACACTTGTTTTAGAATGCTGTTTTCTTTCCCCTGTACCCTTCTTAAATGACTGCCGGGGAGGGGGAAACAAAAAAACATAAAATCTCAAGCTAATGCTTTATGCCAGTGAGCTGTAATTCTGTAGTAATCAGAATTACATGGAGCTAAAGTCTAATAGTGCTGAGAACACGTCCTGAGAGCATCCAGCTTAGCTTGAGCTTTGTAACTAAAAGGTGCAAATTATCTTACCTAGTCTTTCATGGAAACTTCCAGCCTGCAAAGCCAATAATATAAGCACACTGATGCTTTCTATTGCTCCTTGAAAAGGCATTTTTCATCTTTTGGCATAATTTAAGTATACCTATGAAATTTATCAGAAGTGTGAACAAAGTAATACATGTAGTAAAGAGAGGTATACTCAACACAAGGAAAAATCTGAATTAATCTGTGCAGTGAATAAATAATACATGGTAAGTACCTTTATGAATTAAAGCAACAGGCAAGCCACTCTGTGCAGAGCAGATAAGACATGATGAGGGAAGAGTATGTGTTAATTAATGATTACAATGCAATGCTTGCAGTGTCTATAAGATAGGGTTTTGTTTTTCATTTTTCAGTACTTGTCCTCGAGTGTCTTCAGTGTCAAGTCAAATACTGACACAAAGAAAAACTTCAGTTAATGATCAGGAAGGCCCAGATACTCCTCTAAACAGAGTTGCTGCTGATGGCTCTACTACATGCACTAAGACTAGTCAGTATCTCCATGTCTTCATTTATACTGACCTTTCTTAAACTCCTCAGGATCTAGTACTCTTCTGAACCTGTTCAGAACCCATTCAAAAAGAAAAGGAGTGCATCATTTAATGATTTTTCAGAACTATGATAGTTTGGGGCTAGAAGAGGATTATAAAAGAGTCCAGCTTGCATCTCTCAAACCACAGTCTTAATACCGGACAACCTAGGAAAACAGTGGCAAGTACTTCTGAGAACATTGAGATAAATGTGGATTGTGTAGTGGAAGGTATGGAGGTACACTTTGAAACCTTCTTGTTTTTCTGAGCTGTAAGCTAAAAGATCTCTTGTTCAAGCCTACCTGCATGTACCAAGTATAGCAAGAAGTTAGTGTGCAAAACATTTACATGAGTTTCAGTAAAAAACAGTGTCATACTGGGACAGTCCTAAACAGGCTCAGAGTTTAGATCAATATTAGGCTTTTTCTCTTTCCTTTCTCCCTGCCACCCTTTTCCCTCAGAAAACAGAAGAAAAAATATCTAACAGGAGTGCTACAAGCCTTCACAGAAAGAACAAATACCATGAGAGTTAATATAACTACATTAATGTAAACTGCTAAGTGTAAGGTCCAAACAAACCACACCCACAAAGTCCCAAATGGGAGAAAGCAAGAAGGAAAGCCATCTAAGAGAAGTTTTCATGTGTTCTAGCCAAATAATGCAGTTATCCGAGAGAAACATACTTCAAATAACTTGATTAACCAGATCACTGCAGTTCTGTAAGTGTAACTTCTTGTGGTATAGCTTTGAGGAAATATGAGAAACTTTCACTGTTCAAAGACAGGCTAAGAAGATTGATACGCACTGTACATTCCAGCAGGATTATTACAGAACAGGTCTTGGAAAGGAGATCATGCCCCAGATTTCAGTCTACCACATAAAAGCAGCATAGATGTGATTGTTACAGGTAGATTACCATAGGATTTCTTAATGTTTATAAAAGGTGTGTATAATAAAGTGCACATGTACTTTAATTCATAGATGTAAGGTCTGTGATTATGCTTTGTGCTTTACAAACAGAAAAAATCTGTCTCTGCTTTTGCAGGCTCTCAGTCCCAATAGCAGTGCATGATTGGAAGCTCAGAACAATGGTTTTGAGTGTGTATTTTGCACTGCCACACCTTCAGCGTTTACATCCTCACGTTAGATCCAGGCGGGTACCAGACCTTTGGTAAGGAATCTGAATCCCTTGTAATGTCTTCAGTTGAAGCTGTAAGAGTCAGCATGGAAATAGGCACAGAGATATCGTCAAGTCTTATATAAAAGGCCTGTTACAGAGTTACTTCTTTTAAATTTATTTTAAATTTTGTAACTTCTGCTTTACTCTAAGACTGTGTTCTGTGTTGTATGAACTTCACTGACATGCTAGACAAGTCAGAAAAGCAGTCTTGTGATGGGTATGTCAGTAGCACTGACTAGGAGAATGAACAGAAAAATCTGTTCTTTTAACTCTTCTTTTTTTCTTTTAAACTAATTCATTAGAGAATTTTCCATTGAAAACCATTGAATTTATTGTAAACCATACTTGTTTAATGTCCGTTTAGGTTAGTAAATGACCATTACAAAATTACAGCTATGTTAGCACACTAAACAATTCAAGATTTCTCTTCTAGGGCATAAAGAGAAATACCTTTTAACTGGGGGTTTTCTGAGTGTCTTTTTGTGCAAAGTGAATGTGTTCCCTGAAGAACTACCCACGTAGAGCTCAGTGACTGGATAACAGTCTCCTCTTTAAAAAAGTTGTTCTGATTTGACTAAAACCAGCTCAGAAACCAAATAAACACCACTTAGTGTGAACAGTTTCCTTCTGTTTTATTAAAGGCATGTTTAGAAGTTCAGTTTTACAGCACAGAGTTCAAGCTTCATAGGGGAAATGTTAATTTGCTTTTACTGGAATCCATGTTATTTAAATAACATGTATTCAGGCATTTTTTTGTGTATGTAAGAAAACTACATAAAATAAGTCAATTGTCCTTCACTCTAAAAGAAGAAAATTATCCCATTTTCTTTTTCTATTTTTTTTAATGGTGGGAGCAGTTTGGGTAGCTGAGTGCAAACATCGCACTCAGTTTAGAGCATGAGGATGTTTCTGAAGCAAATCTCACTCATTCC
>NW_010172401.1:3387-11327 GCF_000695765.1 Mesitornis unicolor
CTTGCTTTGGTTCACAGCGTGGGATGGCCTATCAGGTATGAACTTGATTCCTTGTAGGTGAAATAAAACCAGAAAGTTCAGCCTGTATCACACCTAGCGTGCATCAGTTGCTGCTGGGTATTCAGTGCATTGGGACTAGAGTTAATCCAAGAAAATTCCTCTGAAATATGTTCAGATAGCCTGAGAGTGGTGACGAGTACAAAAGGCTTGTGTAATTAAAAGCATCTCTTCCCTGCTCGAAGGGTATTACTGGGAAGGTAAATTCTGTCTAGAGCAATCTTTACAGTGCTAGTCTTGGCTAAGCTTAGCTCTAGGTAGCCGCTTTTCATCCTGCTGTGTGTGTCCTCCAGACAGGATATTCAGACTGAGAGAGAGATGAACCTGGGGTTTGTTTGTTTGTTTGTTTGTTTGTTTTGTGAGTGGTTTTTTTTCACTTCTGGTATTCTCCTTTCAGCTTTCCCAATGGGTTAATTAAACATTCTCCATAATTAAGACTGCTTTTCACTTCGACCTTCATTTCCAATTGTTTGTCTTGTGGCTTACTGAACTGCCACAGGCATTTCTGCTTCTCAGGTGTATTAAGAACAGCAGAGATACTCAGGAAGATAAGTATGGAGGAATATAACTGCCAGTCTCAATATGACCTTTCAATGAGTGATATGAAAAAGTGAGTACTTATTGCACTCACTGTTGCCTTTCAATATTGAGTCAAAAGAAGGAAACTTAAAATGGAGCTGGGCTGCAGCCCTGTGGTCAGAGGGGGAGTGTGAAGCTTATGAAAGTCATGGTTCTGCAGAAATTCCTGTGCAGGAAGAGGCACTGTTGGTGATGATGATGGTGAGGGAATAAAGAGGTACTGAGAAGCCATATCCGAAGGATGCAACTTCATCAGCTTCCTTTTTCTATGTGTTAGCTCTTGATCATCACAAAACTAGCCCATGGATGCTACATATTTTTAGTGAAGCTGGACATATTAGCAAGCAGTTGGGTTTTTTCTTCTTGTGTGTAAACAGCTGCCCTTCTCCCTCTGCCAATCCATGGCAATTTTTCTTTTTGGTAGGGGTGTCCTTTATCATAATAAGCATCATTTCTGAATGGTAAAATACTCTGTTCTATTTCCTATTTAAAGACACCATGCAGGTTCCTGACACTATTTCTTCTAACCTCAGAAACATATCTGGGGAGCAGCAGCCAGTGAGAATGTCAGAAATCTGAAAATGGCTATGTTTGTAATTAAGTGGAGCAGGGCTGGAGCAGTACTTACTGTTTCTGGTATTGACCATTTCTGACGTTAAAGAGAAAGATGCTTTACAAGATGAGATCTATTCCTTTGCTGGAAAGCAGTTCAGTTTCCATATCACACTCAGTTATTGCTCTAGTTCCAATTTTTGCACCTGTCAAGAAAATGACTACTGTACCATGGCTATATAGCAGGTAAATCTATTAGGTGCTGTAATGTTCTATAACTGTCAATTCAGAAATGAGAAAGTAAGCTACCACTTGTATCTTAGAGCATTAGTGGGCACAGGTTATCTTCCAACAAACATTAGTGGATTGGACTCCATCCTTTTTAAATATTTTGCAGTTAAACTTGTGTGCTGAAGCAGCTTGGAGCTTCTGCTGCTGCTCTGTTTGCAGTTCCTCTCCAGCTACCTTTGTGATGGTGCATGGGGCTGTATGTTTTCCCTGCACAGCTCTGTGGAAGACTGGTAGTAGAGTTTAAATTAAGCTCAGCATATTAACATGTGCTTAAGATGGCAGTAAGGATTAAGCTTAGGTTGTTCCTCTGTGCTTTGGTGCCTGTTTTCTAGAAGGAAATAATAAAGCTTGGTACTGCCATACTTGAAACGTGCTTTTCTCTATCAAGGAGAACTTGATAAGAATATTTTGAATAGAAAGATGAAAGATTTTCATACTGACTCGCAGAGTCTGTGACTTTTCAAGGTGAAATAATGGCACTGTAACCCATGTGTTTCTTTTATCTAAGTGCTAGTCTGAGGAGAAGGTTGGAAACACACGTTTAAAGGGTAAATTATGTACATATGTCTAATGACATGTAATGAAATTGAACATTTATTCAGAAACACTTGCATTAGTTCAGCCACTGCCACGCTTTGTTAGTAGAGGAAAATATTTGCATAAAAATGTAAAACTATTAAATACACTAGGGAAAAAAGTCCTAAAATCTTTTTTAGCAGTTGTGCAGCTGAAGTTTACTGAAATTAAATAAGATTTAGAAATTTCACCCCCTCAAGTAATTCTTAGAAGAATTATTAACTTCAGAATCTCTCTAACAAGAGTGCTGCTTGCTGGCATTTCTGTTTTAATTGCTAGAGGGAACATAATGCGCTTGACAAAGCTGAAAGCTGCAGTGCCTCATACTGTTATAGCAACTTACTGTGTTTTTAATTAATCTTAACCCATGTGTTGATCAGCAGGACCTGCATTTATGGCAGGAGATTTCTATTCAAATGTTCCATGATTTCAGAACACATAGAGGCTGTTTGGCTTGGGAATAATACTAGCTTCACAAAATTTTATGAGCAGGTAAATAGCTGTTTACTGTATAAGGCTAAACAGGACAATCCATGTTTGTGCATTAAACTATTCAGATGAACACTGCTAGCAAAGCACAGAGCATTCCCTTTACTGTAGAAGACAGTTTTATGCCATTTTAAAACTTTTGATCCTGTGGATATGTAGACACAGCCTTAGCTTTAAGCTCCTGAATTGTCCCACCAACTTTGTTTGAACAGCTTTCTGTGTATGGCAGAGTTCTGTGGAAATCAGGGGGGCTCTTAATGGCTATAAAACCAAGTGTGGAAGTGTTTACAGAATCAAGAGTTAAGCAAATGCCTTTGTGTTAAAACCTGGATGTGAGCAGTCCAGATAGGAAAGGAATTCAAGCGCTCAGTCCCCTGTGGAGGGGAGGCAGGGGTGGTATTAGCATGTTGCTGCCCTGAGTGATCAGCACTTTTTTCTCCTTTGTTACAGCTCATCTTTGATGTCAGTTGTGCTTAAGCTGAACACACAGTTCGTTGCTGTTTTTTCTGTACAAAGCCCCTTAAAAAAGGGCGAGGGAGGGAGAATTGTGAAACGTATATAATTGTCACTGTTGCTATGTGAAGTTTAAAAGCACTTCCGTGAGGGACGAGTAGCACTTATGGCACTTGACTGAACTACAGAAATACTTATCAGTGGGTGAAATCTTGCCAAAAATAACTAATTTCCCTCTCACTTCTCAGAGGATGGAACAGCCTTGCTTGCATTAGCACCAGATTAAAAAGAGCCATGTTGGTTTTCCTCTGTTCTGCTTTAAAAATGCTCCTTCAAATTCTAACCACTGAACAAAACTCTAGAGGAATGCTGCAGCTGAGTTCAGAGATGGACCTGGGCAGTAAAGGCAGCAATTGTTTTACTTAGTTATACACATATGTCATCCAGAGAGGAATTGCAGTGATAATATACTGAAGTCAAAAGAAACCATCAAATTTACTTTACAGTCCCTTCCACCTAAAAACACTCATTCCATGCACAAGAGGCAGTATATTTTTGTTACAGGAACTCGATGTTTTCAGTGGATTGCAGATTGAGAACTTGCACAAAGGCAGGAGTGAGAGGAACATATTTTTTACTGCTGCTGCATGGTGGGGTTTCATCAGGTCCTACTTAAGGTCGTAATAAATTTGCTGTGCTTCAAACTAGGCAGATAATTCCATTGCACATCCAAATGCTTTTATGCAGAGATCTTTACTTTTCAAAAATGTAACTTGCTTTATAGGAATCAGATTGGGAACTAAGCCCTTTGTCACCACTTCTTTTCATGGTCTGTACTGTTATTTGAGTGCACTTTAAGGCTTTTGAGTTTTGTGTTAGCTGTTCAACACCTAGAATGCCTTGGTAGTTCTTCACTGGTAAGAAGAGTATGATCATTTTGTTATCAAACTATTTCTTCTTTGGGATTGCTTTTTGACTTTTATGAACTCAGGTTTTCTTGAAGCTCTAGGGGCTACAGTTAGTGCTTTACTTTAGTCTACAGTGCAGTAAGTTAGGTGACAGCCCTACCTTCTCTGTACCACTGCCACCTCACCACCATGTTCCATGCTGCAGTAAGACCTTGGGCTCTGAAGGTGAAAAGATTGAAGTGTTACTCCTGAGCAAAAATTATAGGTGTTTTGTCACTGACTTCAGTGCTTTATTTGAGGCTATCAGATCATTTCATGTAAGTCTTTCATTGTGCTCAGGTAGTGTATATCTGGGCCAAATGCTAACTGGTCACTCCAAGTAAAAAGGTGAATAACCAGAGCCAGAGACACTTTGAATCTACTTCACCCATTCATTTTGCACAGCTGATCATAGCTCAAGACACTAAGATACTTTTTCTCCTCCAGTGTTTTGTCTTTGAGTTTTTCAAATGGTCCATTTAGTGGCAGATTTAATAGTGGCATCTGGTAATAAGTGCTGTACCAGAATCTTTTGGGACATGCTCTTCTAAAAATCATTAGATTTTTAATCATTAAGAGACCTGTAGTTCAAGTGTTGCTTTTGTCTTTTCATATGTGCTACTGGTTCATAAAATCAGTTCTTTGTGGCCAATCAAAGCATTGCAGTGAATGATCATGAATTTTGCTGCTTCAAAACAGTTTTAAGTGGATGGTTATGGATAAAAAGCCCCTATTCCATCTTCATGTGAACAAGCTTGTCATGAGCAATCGAGCCTTTCATCTTTATCCGTTCCTGACTAAGCTTATTTTTCTGCACGGGCAGATTGTTATCACATCATTTCTCATCTATTCTGACATCTCTATCTGTGACATTTTTATTAAAGTTCATCAGAAGTTTCAGTAGTTCAATAGTGCTGCATTCTGTGAAATCCTAGTCGTTGGTTCAAGATTTAGTTCAGCTGTGAAATAATAAGGGATTCTTGGAGCTGCATTGTGTCTCGGTTATGATAACAGCCTTGGCTTGTAAGTAGCATTCAGTCCCCCTCAAATGTTGAAACTCGGGTCCTAACAGGATTTTGGTACTGGTTTTTGTGGTTCCTCCACTGCTCCCTTCTTCAACATTTTCTTAATTATGTCACAATGTGATTATGGTTTACTCCTTTATGACTTTCACAGTTATAGTTTACTGGGACATTTTAAATTTGGATTTGGCCTGATAATGACTGTGAGGAAGGTTGGAGTATACTCCCTATGCATTTTGCATGTGGTGTAGCTCAGTTTCTACTCATGTACTATTTTATAGATAGTTTTGCAGAAAAAAATCAAAAGCATTGCATCTTTTTACACTGCATTTTAGCATTTCAAAGTTCAGCTCCCACATTTGCTATCCATAAATTTTACTTTTGATACCTGAATGCACTAGTCTCTACATGACATGGCTTCTTAGATCTTACAGAATGCTACATAAAGAATGAAGCAGAAGAAAGTGAGGGTAAAAGTAATTTGGTTTTATTAGGAGAGTAGTTTCAAGACCAGTAAGTAGCTGCAAAGAAATTGTATGTTTTCTGTCTTTGTGTTGATTTCGTTTTTGTACACACATTTGGGAGAGACCAGCAAACGCATCAGCTCAGGGAAGAATGTATTTTATATTTTTGTTAAGTTGCATTCAGTGAGTGAGCTATCAGACATGTCAGCCAAAACTTATCACTTGGAAAAATAGTGGTTTACTGAGTTTTCAATTATTGATACATAAATATAACTTATTACCCAGGTATTAGACTTGCAGCAGGTGTAATAAAACCATGACAACCTGTTAATTTTTGAAGATAAGTAAGTGGCTTGCTATCTGTGGAGTAAGCGTATTTTATTTTGGCATTTGGAGTTATTTGTTGACAGTGAAAGATATAAATAAAGGGGGTTTTGGCACAGACTCATACCTTGATATTGTATGTGAAATATTGATTAAATGGATTAAACCAAATTCTTCAGTTTTTCATTCCATGCAAGCATGTGGGCACTGAGTACCAGCAGAAACCAAGGGAATTTTTTTCTGAGACAGTCACAGTGAGGTCAGCAGAGTGATGCATATCTTTATCCCTTTCCTTCACACTGCATTTATATCAAGCCATGTCACTAAACAAACTCCCAAGTGCTGTGAGCCTTCCCATAGTATGAGTGCAGGCATCCATGAAGACTGTCTTTTGTGTAGCGGCATTTTCTCTGAGAATGTAATTTTTTTCATTTGTGTGTGTTATTCCTTTGAACTCTGAATGAACACTTTGGCTGAACTTGACAGAACTATATATTTGGAATTAAATGCCAGTGATTTCTTTCTCTAACCATGCAGAATTTTGTCACAGGCATTTCAGACCATAAGCACAGCAGTCAGTAGGCTGTTTGCCCTTGACAACAGAAGTGCACGTTTGTTAAGTTTTTAGCCAACTTCATTAGGGTTTATTTTACGCATGCTGTAAGTCTCTTTGCTTTTACGTGGCTCTTCCCCATCCTACCCTTGGAACATGCTAGCTAATTCCTATTGTATTGTATGATTATTATTATATTATCATTATATTTTATATATTGTTATATCTGAACTACTATTCAGAACATTCTCATTAGAGAGCAGGCATCCTGGCAAGCTTTGGCTTTGCTTAGAACGCCCAATCTGAAATCTGTGGTTTTCAAAATTTTCAAAACTTGTTCTTTATTTGCAATAGCAAGTGAGGAAAATGTTCTTAGTGCTTGTGGATGGGGGTGGGCGGCTTTGATCTAAGTCACCTTAAACTGAACACTTCTCAGCTACAGGTTTTTTCCTTTTGGGTTGATGCACATGGCTTGGTTACCTTTCATCAGTCTCGTTACCTAAACTGCACTGCTAGAGCGGTTACAGTGCTGTAGAAGGGGTATGCTAGCAGGCCTGCTTGCCTATCAAATTTCCATTAAGGGAAGGGCCTGTGAAACTTGTGTTTGATTTTTAAAAATACTGTACTTTCTCAGGTCTACATTTCTGTCAGTGCAGTTTGAGCTAACAAAGAAGAACAAAATATGCAGGTGTGGTGTTTCTAGCATTGATTCTTAAAATGTGTCCTGTTTTCCAAATGCAGGTGCTGTAGGTAGAACCTGCGTTCTCACAGAGTGGCTGCCCAAGGAGAACTCATTCATGGGCAAAAAGGAATTTAGTCCTTTTTAACTTCTGTTGCTATAGAGAACTTAGCCAAAGGAACACAACACGCTGCATGTCTGAGTTTCATTTAAACTTGGGAGTTAAATGCCCAAATAACGTTGGTTTTTTTTTAAAATAGATTTTCTGGGTTGTATATCCTTGATAATATTTCTTGTAGTTTGTCCAATAGGTCAACTTTTTCTAGCTCACAAAGTACACCATGTTCCAAATAGAGCAGGCATCCATAAAACTCACTATGTCTGAAGTCCAGTTTTTACTGGAACAAGAAACTTCTGTTGACTTTATTGTACGTCCCCCATTTCTATGCTCAGCTTTAAAGAATGGTGGGTAGTAGCTTTGAGACAATCCCTTTGCTTGAACAGGATATCAGGCAGCTTCTGCAGTAACTGGAACTTGAGCTTGATGTGATTTCAGAGGTCAGAACTAGCAATGTGATTTTGAAAGCACAGAAAAAGAAATTAATGCAACTGTGGAGTACACCTGTGATGTATTCTGTGGTGTGTTTTAGAGTCTGTTGAATACATTCACAGAAAGTGTCTCATTAAATTTACTGAACTTTGAATGAAGGCTTCAAGTAAAAAATTCCCTAAATGAAGTATGCTCTCTTATTTCCATTATCAATGCAATGCTGTGCCCCAGAACAGACTTAGTTGCTTACTTTCTTTGACTTGGTGCTGTCTTACTAGTGTCTTGCTTTCTTCAAAATTTACCATTTCCTCAAACAGAAATGAAGTCCAAAATGTTTTTGGCATTGTAGCTTTTCAGAGGCACGTCTAATTCTTCCATTCCCCATTGCTGTTTCTCGTGAAGTC
>NW_010172401.1:11358-35758 GCF_000695765.1 Mesitornis unicolor
TCTCATTAGGAAGAGCAGGGTCTGGTTCTAAAACAAAGCTCTTTGAGCTGCGTGCTTTGGCGTTTAGGGCAGGACAGAAGTTGAAATTATGAGTGTAAAATATTTCTTTAGCAATCACAAGTGGGTGCGTGTTCAGTACATTGGAGATCAGATACAGGAACAGTGAAGTAAGATTTGAGTCTGGCAGGCTACTTGTCTGCACAGTGCAGTGCAGCAGAAGCAAGGAGTTAGACTGCCTTCAGCGGTAGACAGTATGATCCTTAGATGTGATTCTAGATGTCATCCTTATCTATTGCGTTATGCTGGCACCCAGCACAGCAAGACAAGGTAGATATTTGAAAGTTAGAGCAGAAAAAAGAGCTACCTGAAATACACTGTGTCCTTTGCTACTGGTAGTTTTAAAGTATGAGAAAATGCAAAAGAAGCCCTTTGCAGCAAAGGAATTAATTAAATGACAAAAGCAACAGGGTATGAAAATGCATGTGATATGTAAAGTTACAAAATGAATGGCTTATTTACGACTTCTGCTGTTTTAGTGCAGCATTTTGTCCAACTTCAAATTGTTCTAAAAAGGATTAGACATAATTAATGCTGTATGACCTCCTTTTTTCTTCTTTTCAAAGAGTGTAGAGCTGTACATCTAATGAGGACCCCTGAAAGGACTGTTATGTCCAATTGTCTCAATTATGCAAATAACATTGATATTTTAGCAGAAGGGAGGGAATACTTCAAATTAAAAGTTTCATCTCCCGCTTTAGCCTTTCTGCAGTGCTGGCATTTTTACAGCAAAGTACATCCACTGTTTGAAAAGAGGAAAGGAGGTTTAACAAATCGGAGATTTGCGCACTATCAAAGTAGATTTGTTGTGCCTTGTTCCACCATGAGATGAAAATACCCTCTGGGCAGGGAGATGGGTCATGAGACTTCTAAAGGATTACCTTCAAAGGGAGTCATGAGATTGGTTTGAACAAAGAAGCTGCTCACATGCTTATCATATGAGATTCTCTTCTTAAAGTGGTGGAAACCCATCTCCTTGAGAATTCTCATGAACTTCAGAGAGACTGGAAGTCCTAACAGTAAGATGAAGGAGAAGTCCGAACAATAAACAGAAAGATGGGACAGAAGCACAGAGCTGAATGCAGTGTATTTATTCTAGTTGTAATTCATCTTTCCAAACCCTGAAACACTTCCATTGACAAGCAGGTAGGACGTGATTTTAAATTATTTTTCATGTAATTCTTTACCATCTTCTGCTTTGCTACCTTTTTTAGCATCAATATGCATAAATGAAATTTGCGCTGAAGAGTTGTATAGTGGCCTATGATTAACTGAGAAAGAGAACTCAGTGGAAGTGATAGTCTGATTAGACTACTTCCTAGATTTCTCATTTATTTAGGAAGACGTAAAACCTGAAGTATTAATTGCAAGAAGGTGGAATAAGTTTTCAAGACCAAAAAAGGTATCTTGAAGCATTTCAAAAACTAGAAAATTGCTTGGGTGTCACTGTAATAAGAAATGCTGGCAAAGAGAGATTAGGTTAAAACACATCTTAGATATTTCAGTGTTTTGAATGCTAGTTTAAAGCTATCTCTGCAGCAAATGGGGATAGAGTTCTAGGTCTGGGGACTTGTTTTGTTTCGTAGGTTGGGACTTTGCTTTGTTTTGGGGTTGTTTTCAGTTTTCGGGATTAGTCAGTAATACTTTCTGGAGTTCACTTTTAGCAACATGCCTTCTGATAAGCAAGCCTCTTCCTGCGTGTGTGTTTGTTTCCAGCTGAGTTTATCGAGGTCTGATGGTAGGTCAGGTATTACAGAAGTGATAGAACAGAAAAGGGCGTAAATTATGGTGGTTTTCCTTACCCCAGTGAGGGTTGCCTGCAGAGGGGGTCTCCCAGTGAAAGGTGTATAACAAGCATTTATCAGCAGCCCCATCACATTTGTATCATCAATGCTGTTGTCATTTGAAGTAATGCATTTCTGCCATTAAAGCATATTGGATTCTGAGATGAGAAGTCTATGTGAGAGCTTCCTCATGAAGATCCAACCACACGTGATCCCCAAGTACTCACATAGCAATCTTTCAAGTGACTGAGGAGCCTAGGAAGCTCAGTTTTGGCCCTTGTTAACCTCTAGCTCTTCAAATCACAACCTCAAGGAGTTACGCTCCTATCCACTCTTCTGTCATTCCTTCTGCTGCAGTGCAGGTGAGGTCTTGAGGAGGGACATCTCAGCGTAACAGTATCTTGGTATTCCTCTACTGAGCCAGAGACAGCCATGAACACACCCTGTGGCCTGTTCAAGTCTCCTTCAACTCCGCTAATTCAGGCTTTAAAATTTTTGATAGTGGATTAAATCCAGTAAACTGAAACCTTTATCGTAATTGTTCCCCAATATAGTTTTCATTCAAACGGTAGACCGTGGCTAACATTTTAAAGCCAGGTATGTTAATGAGTTCTATGTAATAACTGACAATGGTAAAAATGTATTTCCTGTATTGTGTTTCCTGGGTTGTATTATGATCTGTTGAAGCTGAATGTATTCTTCTCTCTATGTAGAGAAGAACAAAGTGTTGCACACCATGAAAAAAAGACCAGGAACATCACTGGTTCTACAGTGCCTATTATTTTAATTCACAGCTTTGTGGGTTTTAGATGGGTAAAGGCTGAGAAGAAGACAGACCAAATTTTCTGAAAGCTGGTTTTATCGATAAACTGTTTTGAAATCTCCCATTGCCCGTTCTCTTTGTAATTATTTCAGCCCTAAAGTACTCAAGTTTTCAGAAAGTGCCCAATGAATCGGGTGACTGAATTGGGTGTATATATAATACAGTATTTTAAACATACATATTTAGCACCTCCAGGAAGTAATTTAACCCTTGAGTTCCAATGCTTTCATAATGATTTCTGAAAGATTATAAGGAATAATTTTGTGCAAAGGCTGCATTCAGAGAGTTAAATTAGCTGGAAATTCTTTCTTTTTTGAAAATGACAAAAAGCAGCAGGGTACAAAATGCAGCTGATGATGGTGGCATATTCTGTTAAAGCTTATGTAATGCCTGGAAAAGAATTGCTTTACTGAGTGTAAAATTAGCCACAGCGAGTTGCGAATTTTCGACAGCTCAAACTATTTAACAGAATTCTACCTGGAGAATCTTGCTTTCAGGAAAACTGTATGTTCTGCAAAGTAATGTTAATTTCTTAAGGGATAGATTGGCTAACCAGTATATTACATATATGTTTGCAGAAAGCATGCATATGTACAGAAGGCAGAGAAGTAAATATTTTGATATCTTTTCTCAAAATACAGACTTATTCAGCATCTCCAGATTTTAGAGACTTCTGAGATAGGCACATGTTGTATTATATTGTGAATATATAAATGGTAGTAATTTTAAAGTGCGTTTTATTTACATGCCTAGCAGTATGCCTTAAACAGTGGCTTGCTTTCACCATATTTTGAAAATGTCAGTCTAATAAATTCTCCAAGTCTACCTGCTCAGTGTGCGCTGCACTGCAAGTAGTACTAATTACAACTGTCCATTTAGAACGAACTCTCATAGATACACAGAGCAATCTTTTAAAAGGTTTTCCATTCATGGTTTGTCCTATTTCTTAAACAAAAATGATTACAAGGTTTCAAACCGTACTTTTACATCATATATGAAGAACCATCGTGTTTAGCTGGCTTATCAGAAGTTATCTCTGAACTAGTAACTTGTAACCTCTTACATCAAAGAAGTGCTTGTATTTTTAACCTCTTTTCCAAACAGCAGATTTTTGATCATTTCTCCTTAATAAAGTGAACTCGAGTGACCCTGAGCTCTCTCAGATGGAGGCAGTATTTTAGTCCAATTCAATGGTTTTTTACATGTGTATCACTAAGTGCAGCTTAGAGTTTGCATGTATAATTAACTTCTAGTGACACAGTTTTCTATGTCAATACAAACAAACCACAAATAACCAGGAGAATTACGCATGTGGGTAGTTTTAGTTAGAGCTATTTTAGTTAGGCTTAGTTTTGCAATGAAGAAAGTACCTTGTTATGTTGGTTATGATTTCAAAAATGTGGATGAATTTTAGAAATAAGGATCTGCTGTTGAGGATGTGGAATCACATGGGTGTTCATGATAACAGCATTTTTCTATTTCAGGTCAGAATACTCATAGTTAAGAGTAGTTTAAAAGAAATATCCCACGTGCATATAATCTGAGAGTGTCCTGACTTCCTTTAAAACCATATCTAGCAGAGTCTTTACTTAGGGCAGGTAATTGTTACAGTACAAAACTAATTCTGAGCCTTGTCAGAACTAGACACCAGGGTCATCTTAAGTCTTCAAATAAGAATTATTAAAAAATTACAGACAAAACTAGCAGTTACGAAGCTACTTTGGCTAGCATTGTGTTACCGGCTGCTTGCTGACTCTCCCTGCGCATCCACTCTTCCATATTAGGCCTCCTGAGAATGGTTACTTGTAGGCAGGCATGACTCCACTGACCATAAATGCAGTTGTTCAACATTTCCCATCCTAGCATCTTGGTTTGTGTTTGTTCTAACTCTGTGACTCATTAAGATCTTGGAGTCAAACTGGCTATATGGAGTGGCTGCAGGCTGAATGTATTTTGGGGGCAAAAAAATCCAAAACTGATCTCAGAAAGGAGGCTAAGTACAGATAGGTACTTGCATTTCTTATCTCCCTGGCATCTAGAACAGAAGAGCTGAAGGCCAAGAGGAGGATTTGGCAAGTTAATAACAGAACTGGAATAGGTAACAAATGGGGATTATACATTATTGTTAACATTTCTTAGAAGATCTCTTCCCTGAGATTTGGTATTGTAAGGGGTGAGGCTGAGCTGTTCCAGGAATGGCTTTTGCTACCTTAAAATGTGGTAGGTGTGATGTGTAACCTGGTCAGGGAGTCTTTTTGTGCATTCCATGCAAAAAAATTGAAAAATTTCTCCATTGCAAAACTATGCGAAGCAAGTTCTCCGCAGGCAAGCACTGAGCCAGACTGTCCTGCTGTATGCTCTAGGTGGTTGTTGAGTTGCTTTATTTTGGTTGCATTAGCTGTGTAGTTACATTAATGCTGAGCTGTGCCCAAGCAACTGTGTCTGCCTCTTAGTAGGGTAGTTGAGCTCATCCAGCACACTTTACTAATGTGCCTCCACAGACTTTGTGCTGAAGCTGAGTATATCCAACCATGCCAGAGCAAACCAAATCTGCTGTGGTGTTGAGGTTATAGCTGTTTTTCACATCTCTCAGCCGCTGGGGAAGATCTGTATATGTCTAAGAGACGCAGCAGAATTGTGTTGACTTTGAAAAGAGAGCTTGTTACTCATTTTTGTAGACTGGGGTCCCTAAGTTAATGAATGTGGAGAGAAAATGATTCCTCTTGTTTCAGCAGGCTTTTCTGCGTGCCTCACTAACAGGCCAGGAACACAAAGCATAATGAAGGCATGAAAGCTCATTAGAGCTCTCTGTGCAGGGTAGCACTGCTTACTGGTTTCCCCATCATCAGCTGGAATGATTTCTGCCCTCAATTTGAAATAACAACATTGCTTACTGACACTGCCATCCTGCCTGCTGCGTGTTAGTCAACCACAGAGCAATGATTCCTTGACAAGGTAGCTACGAGGGTATGGGTTCAAATTGAACCATATGAAAAACACAGTGGGTTGAGAATAAGAATTGTCTTGAATTGACTTTTGCTTGAAAGAATCTTACAGCTAATATAAATACCATCTTGATGCCGTACTTGGCAAACAATATAAGACATCCTCTTTCCATTCGGTATTTGGTACTTCATGTTCTAGTAATTGCTAAAACTGTTATCAGTAGTACAAGTAACTATTTTTGATACAACTCATGCAAACTAGGGTTTTGGAAATTTATTTGAGATTCACAGGCTGTCACTGTGTTCTGTAGCTGGGGACATTGTTCATGGCTCTGGCTCCGTAGTGACATAACACAAATTTAAAATAGCATTATGGTTTTATACCCTGTATTTCTCAGTATTGAACATCTTTTCATTAAAATCTTACCAGTTCATGAATGGCTTCAAAATTGGCTATTAACATTCGGCACATAGCTTGGAGTATTTTTCTCCAAGCAAGAACACCCTTATTGGGAGGACAGTTGTTCTGGGTAGAACTAATCCCCTGAAAGGTTGATTAGTTGGGCACTTGGAAAAGCTATTCCTTCAAAGTGAAGAAAAATGATGGATAGTGTAATTGGGATGTTGCATTTAAAGGCAGTGCAAAACAGAAATTTTTCTAGTGTCAGTTTTTACCTTCCACATAACAAGAATCCTGCTGACGTAATGACGTTTCTTTTTTCTTCCAAATGTTGATTGGGCAGAGCTCTTACTTATTTTCTCTCAAGTAGCAGCAAGTGAATGTGATTACCTTCAAGGCATTTTCAAAAGTCTGTGAACTTGTTTACATGATGAATGGACTTGTGCACACACCACGCGCATGCTCATGGTATGAATTTTGTTCCATCTCCAGATTAGTTCTTTCTCTCACTGTCTCATCAAAGCAAACATCTTGTTGCTCAAATCTGGCATAAATATCTCAGGTTAATTCCGTAGAACATTCTTATTAAATAATTGGGCAACACAGCCAAGATTTGACTTCCCTGTGGATAACACCTTTTTTAGTATACTGCAAGGTAAAGGAGGATTACCAAGAAACGTTGGTAAGAGGGTAGGAACAGAGTTACAGCTACATTTTTCCATGAATGACAATAATCAGTTCACATCTTAACAAGATGCTGGTGAAATTAATTTGTATTATTCCACAGATGTGACCTCTGCTGCCCAGCGAAGTCCATTTTTGTATTGTTCTGTGCTTGATTTAGCCTTTACAGTTTTGTCAAACCCTGTGTTATGCATGACATGCATTCATTTGGTCCCCCCGCCTACTCCCTTGCCTCTGTGTGCCAGACACTGCTGTGCCTGATCCCCGTACGTGACTCAGGCAAATGATACAGGCAAAGCCTCACTGGAGCGCAGCAGCTGGGGAGCCCTCCTAAAGAGCCCTCCTAAAGAGCTGTCCTGCAGTGGATGCTCTCTAGTTGCAAGGTAAGGCCAAAGACCCACCCCATCCTATGACCAACAAGTCAAACATGCCAAGCTATCCAGCAAAGACATGTGTCCCTGTTGCATGGAGCATCTTTCTTTGGAGATTATGGCAGTTGAGAGGGCTGACTACTTTGGCTTTAGGTCTGGTTGAGTTTGGGCTTTGGATGTGCTCCAGCAACACTATGACTCTTATCCCTGCCACCCTTCCACCCCGCCAAATTCTTTCACTTCCTTTGGTGATAGTTTTATCATTATAATTATTTACAGACACTAAACACTGCTGCTAAACTGCAGAGGTATATATGACAACTGAAGTTCACAGCTTCTTGTGGCACAGCGGCATGTAAGAGTTAGAAGCATGACATTTCTAGTGGCTTTGCTCTCCTGTGTTGATTCCCACCCTGGATTTTCACCAGAGGTGCATTGCTCCAAAGCTCACCTGCTGCTCTTTCATGAAGCTGTAGTGAAACAGAGGTGTGGGCTCCGTTTTGGTACAGCCTGAAATTCAGGTCCAGTACTTGTTCATTGAATGGTTGGTTATATATGAAGTGTAATACATAAAATTTAATGTTAATTTAGCAGCAAACTGGAACTGTCTGTGTGTGGTGGTGAGACAAAAATTTTCTTTTCAGTCTGCAGCCCTAGATATGCAGGTTTCTTAGCAAATAGCATTGTTTATTTGTGACAGTCAAAGGACAACTGGTCTTCACAGAACTAGTTCTTGTGTTTATTAATGGATATATTAGGTGATTATTTGTTTAGGTTTTGATCTGTTAACTCATGTTTTACAAACCAACAACGCTGATTTCTGTTCCTTGCAGCAGGAGGAGACATTCTTTAAATGCTAAAAGAGAACTAAGAAATCCATAAAGTGGAATAATATAAACCCAGTATTAATTACTACTGTTGCTCAGCAACATATTGATTTCTAGGCTGAAGACAAGCATTAGCAGTGGTTTTTGTTTGGTTTGGTTTTATCATAATTTAGGAGACTCATTGTCAGTTTTCATAAAGAACAAATATGCCACCGAGTATCTGAAATGTGTTTTTTCAGAACTAGATTCTGGTTAGTACAGTCAGGATTTGCAATAATAAGCAGGTTTGAACTTCATTACTGTTAACAAGTTGAGATCTTTTTTTGTGTTTCTTAGAGATGAATGGGAAATGTGCAGTGTTTTTAGTGCAATGATCTTGCTGACAGCAAGATTATTGTCTTGTCTGTCAGCCTAATACTCCCAGTGGTTATTGGTCTGAAAACTGTAGCCGATCTCTCATAGTCCTTTAACAATTCATCCATTCCGAGGCTATTAAAAAGTGCCTATCTTTTTTTTCAAACTTGCGACAAACAGTATGCATAGTTATATTTTTTCTCCAGAAACCAAATACATTTCAATCTAGAGAGAGAAACCTACAGAGTCTGTATCAACTAAGTGAGAAAAGTGCCCATTTTGGGGCAGTGAATGTTTCTGCTTAAGTATTTGCACTGGATTATAATGAAGCTTTGGTTAAGCAGATTAAATAGACAAAAGCAGCAAAACTTCAAAGGCTGACCAAATGTGCTGAGGTTTTATTTCCCTGATCTGTAATGCCTGGTTTTGCCTTCCTCTCATTAGCACAGTAAAATAAGCCAGTAGAGCATACTGTGTTGTCCAGCTGTAGTGCCTATAGTGACTGATTTCCAATGGGATTTTTAGATCTACGTATGCAAGGTAAATAGACCTCCTGTGACTGCACAGCTGAGAGCTCAACTGTATTGTAGAGCTCACTTTAGATGCTAAGATGCAAAAGCTTCCTTCTAAACACAGATACTAAATTTGTGACTGGCTCAAGTCATTAATTAGCTGTTTTTACATGAAGCATGCAAAATAGCAAAGGAAACTCTGGTAAGCCGCGAGGAATTAGATGAAGCAGTTCTCTATGACGGTGTGAAAAATCCAAGTGGTTTTGATATTTCTAGCTTGCACTTTCCAGTATTCTCTACAGAACAGTTAAAAATGCATCATCTGTTACCACTTATATTTTGAAGAGGGTTTCCTGCTCTGTGGGATTGATTTAGGCATTTGTGTCACTGTCAAGGAGTTATCAGAGACCACGTGGGAGTCTAAAATGTTTTTCAGAGAAAAAAGTAAATATGTTTAAAATATATAAAATAATAATAAAAACCCCAAATTAATTCAAAATGAAAGTATGTAATTTTAAAAGTAGATAAATGACATAACCTCTGTAACAGGTTCCTGTTAAGCTAATTTTAAAGGTCATACGCTAGTATGGTGTGTATGAGCATGAGTAACAACATTGGACATAGTAGTAAAACAGCAGTGAATTTGGACGCTGTGTGGCTGTGTATTAATTCTGAAAAGCTAGTGTAATTCCAATCAAAGAAACTATTTTTGGCTGTCTGACTATTTTGAACAGCCTGAATACCTGTGAATTAGCAAAATCTGGTTCTGAACAGGTAAATGACATTTATTTCGTGTAACCAGCCACCTCCACATATGACAGAGCCTCCTGGATCTCCCTGTCTTTGGCGTTTTCTTCTGGACTTTTCTGGAAGTGTGCCACAGTAACTAGACAGATCCTATAAAACTAAACCATTTTCTGAGCTGTGTTTCTAATAATACTGTTGCTGAAACTTGTCATCTTGTAAAAGCCTCGCCAGAAAGCATATAAAAAGAACCTTTTTAATATTTTTGGAAACAAAGGCTTTTAGGTTCATTTAAAGAAGGAATGTATGGAGTTGAGACAAGAAAGCTGACCAAGTGACACAGCCTGTAGATATTAAATTTAATACTATTTTCCTTCAAAATGTGCTACATAATCAGGCTCTTTAGCCTACATTCCTGAAATATATGCCTTGTCATTCAGGAAGCATGTAACACTAGAGTTGGTCTGATGAGTTCTTAACTCCTCCTTGCTCTGTGGGGCTATGAGCTCCCGAACAACTCCTTTTAAAATGAAATGAGGTGGTTCTGCCTTAGTAAATCAGTAAGTCTATTAGAGTGGAGAGCAGACATGCAGGATCTCCTAGACCACTGACTGTCAAGACATTCTGCCTCAAAGGCACTTAAAAGAGGCAAACATTTAAGTATTTAGACAGATTATGGACAGCTTTTTCATGAAGTAGACGCTTGGGTTTGCAATTTATTTACTATTATTCACGATGAGGGATCTTCAAGTAGTCTCCTGTTATTTCAGACATAATGGAGGGAACAAAGAAGCCAGACAGGAACTTGCAAGTCAACAACAACAGAGGAACTTCAGAGACAGATGAAAAAGATGAGCACTTAGTCCAGTCTCAAAATTCTAACCAGACAGGCTGACAGAGCATTCATCCGACAGAAATCTGCAGTTGACTTTCTTAAGTAAGGAAATCACCGAAGTTTTTAGTTCTTTCTCTAGGGAAGGCCTGGGTTTTTTTGTTGAAGGCACCTTGGAAGTTCTCAGGTTGTTTTTAGCTTTTGTCGCTGCGAAAATTTCATTTCACTTCCACAGAGGAAACTAAAGCAAAACATATGAAATTTGCTAGCTACTTGAAAATTAAGACAGAGTTCCCTAATTCAGATGCAGAAGCAGCAGCTTTCATCAGCAAGGCAAAGTTACCGGTCTCATCGAATCGTGAGTGTTTTTTAACATTTTTCATTCTTTTAAAATTAAAAGGCTGCTTTTGAGTTCACATTTTAAAATTCACCACTAGATGTTGGTTTATTATTGCAATTATGATGCTACTTTGCCTTGTTGATGGTTGCAGGGACAGAGAAGGCCTGGAGTCTGCAAGTAAGAAACTATGGGAAACTGTGGCCTGCAGCTATTTCTGAACTCACTCCCTGCAGTGTTCCCAAACACAACCAGACTACACTTTTGCAATAGACTTTCTAACCACATTGCACAGATCTATGAGTTTGTTCTACACTGCCTGCACGTTGTTTTTTAAATGCCTGTGAGCTTGGTTTAATTTCTGGTTTGCAAACATTGTATAATAGGCCAACACAATTTTATTTTGTCTTCGAGGTTGTTTTCCTCCTCCTGTTTCACAGATATACCATGCCTGAAGAGTTTGTACTCTTTTCTGTCAAATATTCTTTCAATTTAAGGAATGCCTTCTCCTGAGACACATCTTAAGAGTAAGATGCCTTAGGAATAACTGGAACTTAATTTACAGCTGATAAAAATAATTTTGAGAAGACTGTTAAGCAAGCAGGGAATGGTTTTGGGAAGCAATTTCTACATACAAAGAACAAGACTCAATATTATTTGGAGTAAAGACTATTAGTCTATGTCACAATTTATGCTGTTTTTCTGTACTACTTTGAGGCCATTCACAGTTTACTGAAATAGGAAGTAGCAGCTGCCTTTTTTGGTAGACCAGATAAACATTGTAGCTTCAAGACTAGCATCTTTGTGCATAAAGTTTTCTACACATATTTGAGGTTTGAATTGTATCTAAGTCATGGAAAATTCACATCATCTACTTGCTTCATGAGTAGATGTATCTGGTGATTTAAAAGTGGTTTAGTGAAGTCAGTGCTTGTTTTTAAAAACAGTAGCTGAACGTAGAAGGCAAATCTGCCACACAGTAATGTTTCAGCATGCTTCTTCTTATTTTTTCTCCATTTTAAGGGTCAAAAGGCTTGGATAGAGAAGACCTTTTCAAAAAGAGAATGCATCTACGTAATTGCCAACAACAAAGACAGTAGCAGGTAACATTTGAAATTTTTGTTTTGGGCAACAGAGAAGATTAATACTGAAGAAACTGGACTTGATTTGGATTTAAATGTGTGAAACTGAGACCCAGTTTACACTGCCATTAGAGGGAGATGACAGGGGAACAGAAGTGCAGGACATACTTGCACTTGAATCTATACAGAGCCATTGGACATGTGACACAGAGATGGCAAGGCTGGGCAGCAGGAGGGGCAGTGAGTTGTTCGTTCCTATTTTTGCAAGCCAGAGCATAAGTTCATAGTGAATTCTGAAAGCAAGGATGCAATAGTGTGCACTGTGAAGCAAGAGGTCCTATTCTTCACAGTTGGTATGATGCTACAAATAACAATACTGTACAAGGGGACTGGAATTCTTAGTTCAAATATTAATATTACTGCTACTGCATGTGCCAGATAAATTGTGGTCCAGCTTATTTGGATAACATAACAGTTTATGACACATGCTAGCTGTCACCTCTAGTAAGAAACATATAGTCACTGTTCCTATTTCTGCATTCTTCCTCCTTCCCTGTCCTTTAGCCTAGAACAGCTTTCCAGTGTATTACAGAAGTGAAGTGAATTTTTTAATCTTTGCTTGTTAAGGAACACCTGTGGGCTGGTAATTCTGGCATATGTGTGTAGGCAAATACAACAGATACGATCTGGAAGAGGTGTTTCTATGATACACGTAGAGCAAAGTATGGTCAGCTGAAAAACCTGATTTCTGATTTATTTTTTTTTAATCACTATCCAATATTGAAGATACTGTAATCAAACTCACTTCAAATTTTACCTTACAGGTGCTGCTGTGGCCAGCTCATTAATCAACATATCCCACCTCCTCCAAGTATAACAGCTAATAAAAATGGAGAAGAAACGAAGCAAGTGGAAGCTCAACCAGAGAAATGGTCAGTCAGTAAACACACGCAGACATACCCAACTGATGCCTATGGAAACCTTGAGTTCCAAGGAGGAGGACATTCAAATAAGGCCATGGTAAGAACCATCGGCTCTACTGTAAAGTATTAATCTGGTATGTTAGTTTAATAGATATGGGTCAGGATTCCACTTGGTGCATAATCTATTGAAATCAAAGGGGGTCTCTTTGCTATCTCAGAAAGGTGTGGACAAGGTACTCAAAAAGAGAGAAAACGCAAGCGAAAAATAATGCCTACTTAGGAAGCACCTTATAATGTCTTGATAAAACAGTTTCATTGAAGTTACTGTCAGTAAATATTGGCTAAGGAGGCAGCTGCATGTGTTAATACCCAGGATTCCATCTGTATTAGATCTGTGGGCCAAATATCCCTGCAGGGGTAGAGGTTTTTTTTCTAAGGTTTGAAGTCTAATAAAAATACAATTTAATCTTGTCTTCCTGAAAGATGGAGGCCTGACAGAGCTGGAAAATGGACTGTTGAGTTTTCTTAGCAGCGGCGGTAACAGCTAGTCAAGCTGCTGCAAAAAAATTCTTTGTTTTGCTTCTCTTCTGAAGAAATTCAAACCTAGATTTGTTTCTTTCCCCATTTGCTGTCTTATCTCTTTGCTGAGACTGCCATTTGAGACAGCCACACAGCAAAAACTTGCCCAAAGTGTATGGGAGGGGTTGGTGATTTTGGTTAGTGGTGGTTGGTTGGTTTGTTTTTAAAGCAGAAATAAACACGAGTTTTCTTTGATAGAGGAGTAGTTTGAAAAAAAATCACAGTGGTGGAACTAAACTGAGAAGAATGCCAATCATTGCTTCAAAAGCTGAAATATGTACATCGACAGTGAATGGGATAAAATGTAACATAAGCCCTCTATTTCTTATGAAGTTGCTTCTCTTTGGCATTCAAACCAGAGATTTTAGGAACAATACAAAACATCTTTCAGTCATTTAAAAATAGATGGCTTCCAACAATGCAGATTTGTAATGAGGTCTTAGGAGCACTTGATTGCTGTCAATTTTGCAGGTGAAGAGAGGAAAGTAGTGCTTTTAAAATTCATGAAGAGAATGGTAAATTCTCAATAGCAAAGTGAAAGGTTTCAACCTGTTTTTCTAATCATAAGGAGTAGAGAAATTTAATAATATGTTGCTTAAAAATTGTAAGATTCTTTCTTCAAGATGGAAGGCTTATTATAATCATTCTTGGACAGTCAATAGGAAATTCATAGAGCAGATGGAGTGATAATATTATACATTGCTCTTTGCAGTATATCCGTGTGTCATACGACACTAAACCAGATTCTCTGCTGCATCTCATGGTGAAAGACTGGCAACTGGAACTGCCCAAACTCTTAATCTCTGTCCATGGAGGCCTCCAGAACTTTGAAATGCAACCTAAATTAAAGCAAGTATTTGGAAAAGGTCTGATAAAGGCTGCCATGACCACAGGAGCTTGGATTTTCACTGGAGGTGTTAGTACAGGTAAGCAATTAGCAGCATTTTTAGCTTACTTAAGAATTCAGTGATGTTCACTACGTAGTCTTTTCCACAGGCAGAAAATCAGGGTCCACATGAATGAGTCATTAGCCACTAGATCGAAAAAGGGGCATTGTAGTCATTGCCCAGACGGTAGGAGTTTTCTGGGTCAATATCAATTTTCATTACTCAGTGCAAATTTACCCTGAAAAAAAAAATTCATCTTTGGTTTCAGTAGCAAGGAATCTACTTTTCAATACTTTTTGTTTTCAGTGGTTGGTTGTCCTTGTAGTTAATAAATCTCCTACTCCAAATTTGCCTAGCTTTAGCTTCTTACTGGTTTTTTTTGTACAAAGATCTTTCTGTTAGGAAAAGTATCTTTTCAGAGCGTGTTTTCTTACACAGCTCTGTTGTCAAATGGCACAGGCTGAGTTCCATAAAACTCTCACACTAAGCATGTTTTTCAGTCCTTCAGTCAATATCACACCTCTTTGAACTCTCGCTAGCTTTTTAACAGCCTTCTTGAATTTTGGATGCTGCAATTTTTGAGGCAGTGCTTGATGAAGTTTCAATCCCTGAAGTATCCTTTCTGCTCCCTGAAACATCCTTTCTGCTGCCATTTGGCACTTCCCCATTCATGCAGCCAAAGACTAACTTAGCCTTTAGGCTGTGTGAAATCTCTGAGAGTTAATGATCGATTGATAACCTACCTTAAATGCCATGTCTCTGAGTCACCGTCTCCATGGGACCACCCATGCACATGCTCTGCCTTGTAATTGTATATTTGTTTTTAAATTAATGACTGTAAATTAGCAATTTTGAAACACAAAACTAAAGCCAGGTTTAAATGTCTGTACTTAAAAACACTGCAATCTCCTGTTTGCCTTTTCCTCCAGTCTTCTGTTCATCTGAAACAGTTTTATGTTTACTGTGTTTCCTTTTTGGCCGTATATAAAACATCAGTCATACAGCAACCCCACATAATGCCACCAGGAGGTTTTTGGCACAGTTCTAGATTCTGCCAAAAAAAGGTGTCTGATGGGATGTCCAAAATTTGAAAGACATGTTGAAAAATAGCTATTTTGATGATTTCCTATATATTGTTACATTTTGAGACCAGACGGTTTTTACTTCATTTCATTTATGTTAATACCAATTCCGAGTGATCTTCAAAAAACAATCAGATGCAAACTTTCATTATAACATTTCTATAACACTATCTTCATTTGGCTGAAATAAATCTTTATATCAAGTTACTACTCAGAAAACTGTGTAAGACTGAATTCCTTTGCAACAAAGGTCTAATGTCTTTAAGGGAAGGTCATGATTGCTATTCAGAATAATTTTTAAGTGAAAAAATATTTCTTGGATAACTATAAGGTTGGGAGTTTTTGCTTGCTCAGACCCCAGTGATTGCATTCCACATGTGTTTAGTGTTGTGTACCGTGAATAATTTAATTCCAGACAATGGTACAGATTACACTGTGGCTAGTTAAGTAACTGGGTAAGTCTTTTAAAGACTTCATTGAATTCAGAACAAGCATGTGAAAAGGCACTAGGATTTACACATAACTATAAAGAAATAAAAGCATAGGTTTGTCTGCATTGCACGTGTTATTATAAAGTAGAGATAGATACCAGTTTAGAGTGAAAGCAATCCAGAAGAGCAGGTAGGTCTGTGAAAGCCAAGAAGAAAGTTCTGTTGTTCAGTGGTCTCTCAAAAGTGACAAGAACAAATTAAATTAATTTTACCTATAGGTGTCATTCGTCATGTGGGAGATGCCTTGAAAGATCATTCTTCCAAATCCAGAGGACGAATATGTGCCGTAGGAATTGCACCATGGGGCATTGTAGAAAACAAGGAAGATCTGATAGGCAAAGATGTAAGTCTTTAAGGAAACTCCTGTGTCAGCAATGTCAGCTGTTTAACAAAATACACTGTTCATCTTTTTGGAGTATTAATACTTTCACTGTTTCTAAAGCGTGTCTAAGGGCTGAAATGAAGCAATTTCTTGAAGAAAAGCTCTTGTTTAAATATATTTGTCAGGTTGTCGTACATGACTTCAGAGTAAATCTGGAGCTTGTGAGGTTTCCATTGCTTTCAATAGCAGAGACTTCTCTGTGGTGACAGAGTTTTAGGTCCTAACTTCAGTGTGGCATGTTGAGACTTCTATAAACCACTATGTGTACAAGACTGACATTTATTGTACTCTGCAGTGGCATATTAGTTACTAAGAACTCCAAATAATAACGTATCCTCTAATGCAGTAAGAGGATTATATGACACTGTGTGTGATCAAGGAGAGTACATGAGCTTAGTGCAACATACAGGAGAGTGCACAGATGTGACTGTCACCCTCCAAAGAAAACACTGCTCCCCTATTTTTGGTTCTAAAAGCCTGGTTGATTTGTTTCCTCATAAGGCATGTGCTTCTGTTGAGTGATGTGGGAGATTTCCACATTTAGTTCTTAGTTCTAATCTAGGTGCATCTGTCTTTTTGACACACAGGTAACACGAGTTTACCAAACAATGTCAAACCCTCTAAGTAAGCTCTCTGTGCTCAACAGTTCCCATACCCACTTCATTCTGGCAGACAATGGTACGCTAGGTAAATATGGAGCTGAAGTAAAGTTACGACGTCAGTTGGAAAAACACATTTCCCTCCAGAAAATTAACACACGTAAGTACTGTGGGGCAAACTGTAAAGAACACGTCTTAAAGGAAGGGAGGGAAGGAGGGCTTGAAATACCTCAAAGTATTGAAATTAAATGCTTCTTCCAGCTTTTTCTAGCAGGAATTTGATCAGGACTGTGTGACTAAACTAGAACATACACTGTCTATAAGGGGTGAAAGAGCCCGCATCTAACAGCCCAGAAAACCCAGAAAAGTAAGGATTGCATAAAGGGAGGAAGAAAAGTTGACAGTAATAGCATGGAGAAGCTTCAAATCAGTAAGAATTCAAGGAATGGGAAATGTAAAGAATTTATGCACTTGTAGCTAAGATTCATATGCATTGGTAAACTTGCCAAATGGTGATTGTGTACAGTTCCTGTTTACAGGAATCCTGTGCATCTCAGTGGTTTCTGATTCCAAATGTTCATACTAACATTTTATTTTCTCTTTTATATGAATATGTTTCATTTGAAATATCACACTCAGAATTGTTTGATTGTCCAGATAAACGCAGCTGGTGTTTTGATTTTTAATGAAGCCATAATCAAGATAATTTCACATCAGTGCTCTAATATTTAGAGTTTTGTGCAGTTTTAAAATATCCGACAGTTTATGCAGCCTCTCTAAAAGAACTTTCTGGAATTCTTTTTGTCATAAATTAGAAAAAAAATGTTTTAAAAGACATTTTTTCATTAACTTTTTTGTGGAAGGCAATTTTTTTTTTAAAGTTCAAATAAATTGAAGAAATTGTTTATTTAATTGTGGTTTTCCAGCAACATAAAAAAAACCAACCAAACACAACAGCATCCAAATTAAAAATGGTCAAAAAAAATAGTATTTGAATCCACACTCCAGTAAGAGCTACTGAAAAATAGACCTCAGTGGTAATACTTGCCTTTCTGACTTTTTATAGATGCCTAGATGCCACTGTAGCTTGTGTAGGCCTTTATAAATAAGAGAAAAGAGAAACATTCAGAATGACAGTTGCATTGAACTCTACAAAAGTTTCTAATAGGGTTTAAGTGCTCTTGTAGTTAGAACAGGAAAATGGAGTGCCAAGTAAAGCCACAAGGAGCAGTTAGACATCAGCCACAAGATACCCCAACACTCTGGGAATTCTTTAAGTCCTCCTTTATGCCTATGGTAAGCTTAAGAAACTGAACTTACCAAAATGATGCTGCCCCTTGCCTTTGAGTGTGGAGATAGTGTAATGCACTGTTGCCAACAGACATTAGAAATAGCTAACCTTGGCTATGCTTTTTTCAACTCTGTTTTCTACAGAAGAGCTAGGAGTGTTGTAACATTGTAAAAGGGAGTACTGTCTTTGGATGATAAGGAAGTCAGGGCCCAGAGGTTCTGTATCTTTTCTTTTAATACCGCTAGGGTTGGGGATATTGGTTCTGATTTAAGTAGCATTTGGTGATTTTTATAACAAGAAGGCCAAAGCTGGGAATACACATAGGAATTAAGAGTTCTGTGAAGGGCTGCAGTACACCTGCTAGTAACAGCATTCAGGGAGTTGTTTTGTTTCTTTTTAATCACTTCAAGCACAGGCACCTCTTCTGGAAATCTCAGCAGGAACATGGATACGCAGGCCGGCCCATGCTCTGTGACTCCTTATCAGAGCTGGGGTACACTTACAGAGGATGGCAGGAAGCTTCTGCTGTTACTGTGAATGGTGTTCCTGTTCTTCAGAGAGGAATGAAGGTTGCAAATACAAACTTTTTCATGTGTTCTCAGCAGTACAAAAAGTGTGTCGTCTTTATAAAGCGCTGGTCATTTTACAGATTAAGAGCTGTGTTCAAATACTTATGATAGTAGGATTAGTCAGCCTTCAGGTAATGTTTTGTCCTTCATTTTCCCAAGTATCTTGTGACCAAGGCTACTGAAACCATGTGACCTGTGGGCTTCCCTTTGTCATCCTATGCCTGGAGATCACAGTGAGGCAGGGACAGCAAAGGGATGCTCAGCTGTCGTCTCTTCCATCGGCCAGCCATTTCACCATCATTATAAACTCACTGATTTCATATTTTTTATCTTAGGAGAATACATAGATATCTGTCACCTTACTGAAGACTTCCTGTAGATAACCAATGGAGAGTTAAAACACCAAAGACACAGTAGCTGGAAGCCATCCAAGTAGCAGTGAAGCTAATGAAGTAATAGGAGAATCATGTTAGCTGTTTTGTATGTACATGGTGTCTTTTGAAAGAGATCATAAATAATTCACCAACACTGAGTGAATACATGATCAGTATGGAGCTGAGGCAAAAGCAAGGGCAGAGAGACATCTTATTCTTTTCCTTTTGGTCTATGAAATGACATATGGACATTTTTCTTGGGGTTGGCCATGAAATAGCCATTGTTTTTCCTAACTTCTCTGGTTTCAAGTGATGCTGTAACACAGAAATCACATCTACTTATAATATCTCAACTTCTTAAACTAAGTTTCAATGACACCTCTTTTTTTTGTTTCTGTTGTTCTGTTTTTTGCAGGGCTGGGACAAGGTGTTCCTGTAGTTGGGCTCATAGTGGAAGGGGGTCCCAACGTGATCTCCATAGTCCTAGAGTGTCTACGAGAAGAACCCCCTCTCCCTGTTGTGATATGTGATGGTAGTGGACGAGCATCAGATATTCTGTCATTTGCTCACAAGTATTCAGAAGAAGGAGGGTAAGATTTTGAGATCTTCACCAAAGGTGTTTCTTGCTCAGGAGGACAACATAGGATTATATGCCTTGCTTCCATTAAAGCTTCATAAACAAACACCTCAGAAACAAAATGCTACTAATAGAATCATTCTGCTGTCAGTCCAAAGCTGACAAAAGTTGCCTCTTTGATCTTAGCCCTGGCATTAATGAATAGAAATTGTTACCACTTGGGATGTATTGCTTGGGAGAGCAGCTCTGATGGTGGATTTTTTTAACGTTTCCAAAAAATATGTATTTAATCCTACCGACAGTATTTATGATTCAGCAAGATGCTTTTCCTTTCTGCTGACCAAGCCTCCTTAGCTTAGAGAAAATAAAAAAAAATAGAGGACCAGACTGTCTGAGATCTGCTCACTGCATGGCTTTCTCTTCCAGTACAGATGACACAGTGTCCAGTTTTCCTCTCTGATAATTGTGATGAGATAAATGTGTTAATTTGATAAGGCAGCTCTGTAATGAGAATTTTTTGTCAGCTCTGCTGTCTAAAAGAATCATTTTCTCACAGTGAACTTTCAATTTTACTACACTTTGCAGGCTCAGCTGTTTCACTGCTTTGAATGCCTGCTGGTAATGTTTGCCATTATCTGAAAATATGTGTGTTTTATTAGGAAATGGACAAAGATTGAAAGGCTCTGTTTCAGATTGCTTTGAGAGATCAAACATATCTGACCTTCTAGAATGTTTTTGATCTAATTTCTTTAATCGTCTCTTGGTCTGGTAGTCTCTCAGAGGGTTATGAGGTTTCAGATAAGCTACCAATTTAAAGCCTCTGTTTAAGAGAACAAACAGGATAACCAAGGTGACATATCACTGAATTACACACAGAATGTTAGGGTTTGGAAGAGACCTTGAAAGCTCATCCAGTCCAACCCCCCTGCCAGAGCAGGATCACCAGACCAGGTCACACAGGAACACATCCAGGCGGGTTTTGAATGTGTCCAGAGAAGGAGACTCCACAACCTCTCTGGGCAGCCTGGGCCATGCTCTGTCACCCTTACAGTGAAAACTTGGCTATCACTGAGAAGAGCCTGGCTCCTTCCTCCTGACACTCGCCCTTTACAAATTTATAAACATTAATGAGGTCACCCCTCAGTCTCCTCCAAGCTAAAGAGACCCAGCTCCCTCAGCCACTCCTCATAAGGGAGATGCTCCACTCCCTCCATCATCTTTGTGGCTCTGTGCTGGACTCTCTCCAGCAGTTCCTGTCCTTCTTGAACTGAGGGCCCGGAACTGAACACAATATTCCAGATGCAGTCTCACCAGGGCAGAGTAGAGGGGGAGGAGAACCTCTCTTGACCTACTAACCACCCTATCTAATGAGGACTGAGTTGAGAGTTTGTGGACAGAGAGTAAGGGGACAGGCTAGCATGGGTGATACTGTTGTGGGTGTCTATTACAGGCAGGATGAGGAAGTTGATGAGACCTTCTACAGGCGGCTGACAGCAGCCTCACAAACACAGGCCCTAGTTCTCAGAGAGGTCTTGCAACGTTTAGAGGTAAAGGTAGGGGTCCTGTAAGATGTACTGCTGAAATCCTGAAGAGTGAAATTCTTAACGAAACTATATCTATAGTATATAACAGGAGTAAGAGCTACATGCATTATATTCCAAGGTGAAAGTATAGTTCAAGTTCCCTGCCAGTTTTTAAATCAATACTGAAGTGCATAACAGCCAGTCTCAGTATGAATTTCCTGCTTACTCTTAACGAACACCTTACCTGTACTGAATGCAAAGATGCTCTGTGTTTTCACTAATTTTCAAAAACAAGTAATTGCATTGGTGGGTGAAAAATCATTTCTCAAACAGCAGGCCTTCTGAATATATATTAATTCTGGCAATGTCTTCTTTTCTGTCTCATTTTTCATTTAGGATAATAAGCGAATCCCTCAGGGACCAGCTTCTAGTTACCATCCAGAAAACATTTAACTACAACAGGAACCAAGCTCATCAGTTGTTCATCATTCTTATGGAGTGCATGAAAAAGAAAGAACTTGTAAGTGTCCTAAAAGTAGTTCACAAAAATAATTTCTGTGACCAAACTTTATAGAGTACTTTCAAGTGCCACTCTCCTAGGGTTACAGTTTAAGCTGTTTTGTTTTTTGTTGTTTGTTTGGTTGGTTTTTTTTCTTTCTATATAGCTTCATAAATGTATGCAATCATTCATTCTTAAGCATAGGCCAAGAAAGGGATTTTGTCTTCTGGAAAGCCTCTAAAACCAATTTCAGATTCTTCTGTGTGAGTTGATAGCAGTCTTTTTTCACGGACTTCCGCTGAGATAAATGCACTAAAACCAGGATCTGCAGAAAGTAGAGGAACTGAAGAAAGGGTTCCTAGGAGCACTAAGCATTCAAAGTGCACCAGCACAGGTTTGGTCTTCTGATACAGTTACTTTTTAACATCCTTTCATTCCAGTAAAGTGTGCTATTCAGGTACAATGAATGTTTTCCTTTGACTAACTGTCTTACTGAATTTTTGTAAATATGACCTCTCTCTTGACACCTGGTATAATTTCATTTCATTCTTTCATACAAATCCAAAGCAGCTGTTTTAATAGCAGATGAACACTCTGATGGATATTTGTGGTTTTATAATTACAGCTGGAACTAGTATGGCTGATTCTTTTACCTTTTTTTACTAAAGTTGCATATTTCTATTAGATATAAACAAGAGAGAACTACCACAGCTGCTGCATGTAAGGAGTCAGATAACCAAACTGCTATTGAATTAAGCATTAAATGTGAGGGCATTTTCATTGTTCAAGATGCCTAATTTTATCACTAAGGAGCAGCTATAAAGAATCTATTTGAATGACAGATTAAGCTTCTCCCATGAGGCTGAGAAAAGGGAGTATTTTCTAAGTTCTTAGAAAAATGGTGTTTCAAGCTTCCTTAAAACTAAGTGTATTTTCTATCCACAGAGCCCACGCTCTGTCTTTAATCAGCTTGGAGACAAATGCCAAACTCTTCTTCCCAAGTTTAATACTGTCTCCAATAGATGATGTGACATTTTTTCTTAAAATTTTAAATAAAAAAGACTTTGTTATTTTCTGTCTGCCTTCAGTATTAACTTAATTAACATAGAATATTAAGTTATTCTGCTTTTGAATTATTAATCTTTTGATCTGTAGGTCAGTGGCTAAGCTTTGTACTCATTACTGTTTTTAAAAAGAGTGAACTGTACTGGACTCAACTAAGCAAATGTGACCAGAAATAATTGCTTTGTGTTATTAGTTGATTCTGCTTTTTTGTTTGTCAGTACATAGCATAGCCCTCAACTGAAAAATACTTGAGTGTTGCCATCAATCAAATTAATGCTATGATAGTTATCTCAGGTAACTAGCATTTCCATTACTTCTGGAAAGTAATAGCACGGTCAGAAAACAATCAGTTTGGTGTGGCAGTTTTGTCACCATTTTTCAAAATTCACGGGTTTGGTGAAGAATTTCGTTAAGTTTGTCACATTTACCAATGCAGGAATATTTTAGGATAACTTAATTGAAAGAATTTAATTAAATGCTTTTGTGAAAATTAAATTTCAAAGAAAAATTGAGTGGAACTGTTTGGGTTTTTTTAAATCTCCTTTAGAAAATAATAAACCTTCACCACTGTTCTTTTTTGTATCGATGTGTTTAGTCAATCTCTCTCATATGTTGTAATTTTGTGTGTTTGGTTTTATGTTATCTTTTAGATTACCGTGTTCCGCATGGGGTCTGAAGGGCAACAGGACATTGAGATGTCTATCTTAACAGCTCTCCTCAAAGGTGGGTTTTGCAAGGTTGCACAGACTGATCCCAAGACGAGAGTCCTATACACTGTCTGAAGTTCACTCTTGATGTTTAAGTCTGATTTATTCACTTATATTCTAACCAGTCACCCAACCATGCTTGGCTTAAGGTTCAGATTAGCTTGGAGCATAAAATCTAGATTGAAAATTTTGTGTGGCTTTCCTCTTCTGAAAGACTGGGATGAGAATGCGGCAACAACGATCCTACTGATAATTCAACACACTTTATTGCAGTTTAGTATATATTAATAAAGTTAGAAAAGAAAGTGGGAAGATTAAAAGACTATCTGGATTTTTCCAGATCTCCGATGGTGCTCTTTATGTCTTAGGGCAAAATTTATTTTTTGTTATGTTTGCTGAAACTACTGTTTTCTGTCTGCAGGTACACAGTAGGTGTTACAGGCTCAATATGGGATCACTGGAGTCCCCAAAGCTAAGAGATACAGAGAGGAATTACTATACTCATATCTATGGCATCAGCCAGAGAAGCTGAGAGGAGTCTTTTAGAACAGTTAGACGTCTAGCTTTAGCATCAGAATATAAACCCAATGTGGGCACTTTAAGGAAAAAAAGGAGAGAATCTGGTTAATCATTTTGAAATTAGGATTATTCAGTTAAATAGAAGATGCTATAAATTGATTTGATGAATCCACTGCTTTGTGGTAGTATGATATGGAGTCTAATATGTAGTATGATAGGGAGTGGGGTTAGCTGTTTTCTAGTTTTTGGAGAAGTGAATTACAGAAGGTTGTCCAATCATGTTTCATCATGCATGAAATACTAAACATCTCTGTGTTTCTCTTTAGGTACCAATGCATCTGCTCCAGACCAGCTCAGTTTGGCTTTGGCCTGGAATCGTGTAGACATTGCACGCAGCCAAATCTTTGTCTTTGGACACCACTGGCCAGTAAGACAAAGTTTTCCTAGTCACGTTGTTTGTTAGCAATTTAAAATAAGTCATGGAATATGCACACCTTGGATTTTGTTGGCAGGAGAAACAGGATTGAATTCTGTTTTATGCTAAACTAGTGTAGGGTATCTCATGAATTAAGAATGACCTA
>NW_010172402.1:0-9534 GCF_000695765.1 Mesitornis unicolor
CTCCGCTCAGGAGCTCTTCGCCTCGGTGACTAATATGTAAACCTTTAGTGTAGCTTTGCAAATAATTATGCTATAACCAAACGGTGTGCCTTTTATAACACAGTATGTGCTGCCCTGGTTAAATTGCAATGCTGGTAGCTGAGTCTACATGTTCTTTGCTGGCTATTTGACTGTTACTCAGAGATGCAAGAAAGGGGGGCTCCTGCAATAAAATCAATTACAAATATTGTTAGGAGCACAAGAACCTGTCATAGCTAATGCTGCACACAGTGAAGTGCTACTCCATAAAATGTCATGTACTGAATCATTTGTACAAAGTAGTGTAGGTCTGACAGAAGAAACTCTGGTTGCAAGACAAACACTGTCTCAGTGGCTGGATATGAATTTTTTCAAAGTGTTGCCTAGACTACTCCTAGAATTAACATCATAAATTATATTACCAAGGTATTCTGACACCATATTTTTCTAAGGGTTGTCTACATATTTGCAGCAGTATAACCTTCCCCAGCCAGTTTACTACACAGTCTCACACATGTATAACAGCCAAAGCAGAGATAGAATTGAGAGGGTCAAGGTTGAGAGTTAGAGCTGCTGAGAGTTACAGTCCCTTCAAGCAGTAACATCACCAGTTGTCCAGTTATAGTGTGATTATGGTACCCATATGATGTGAGTATCCTCCATGCACCACCTCTCTAGCAAAACCAAGTTACAATAGTAAAATTGTGGTTGTGGAAACAGAAGAAGTTTCTGCTTGTAAAAATTAAATAAGCACCTATCTTGCAGTCTCCTGCAGGAGTCTCTGGAATTTCTCTCATTTTAATTCTGAAGTCTACTTTTTGCCAGTCCCTACTCAGTAAAGCACTTGTTCATATTCTGTTCTTTTTGAACAAAGCTAAATAAAGGTCAGATTTTAGCTTGTAAAGACAAAGCCATTTTAGCTTCAATCTAACTAGCCTAGGTGTCAGGAGCAGCCAAGATTTGGCTCACATACTTCTGCATGAAATGTTTAAAAACATTGGTCTGTACTCAGTACTGTTACTTAAGCAGATTGTGTCCTTGCTATAGCTTTCATAGGGTAATCTTTTAAATTTCAATCAAGAGAACTGGAGCAGATGCTGATTGTCAAGCATATACTTAACTGTTTTGTTAGTCCAGGGTGTGGAGTCAAGACACGGAGCTGAACTGTGTCAGAATAAGCTCCAGAGCTTGGAACAACTGCTGAGGAAAGCATCTGCTACAGGCACCATTTGTCATTATATTCCAGCATTAGCATATTATAGCAGGGCTTCAACTTAAAAATAATTTAAAAAACCCACAAAACCCCACTGAAAGACATTAAAAATATTAAGGAACTATCCCAGAGGGTCTATAAATGCCAAATTCCATTAAACTTGAACTATCATCACATCTCTACAGTAGTGTAAGTTTGGCAGTCTTACTCAGGCAGGATTGAAAAAGTGAGACTTTTTTCCAATCAGGTCAGCATTGAAAAAAGTGGAGTCCAATTATACTTTATAACATTCAGAAAGATACAGAATTCTTTCTCTGGTAATGTTTTTCCCTTCTCCTCACACTGTTCCCTGCCCCACATGGTTCTCTGCAGGGTCCACGGAGCCATCTCTGCTGGGTTGCCTGGAGCTCCTGCTGCCCTCCTCCCACTCTCCCCTGAGGGCAAGAAGGGCTGTTTCTCACTCTGTTTCCCTTAGCCCTGGCTGCCGGGCAGCATTTTGCCTTTTCTTACCCAGGCTTTCCCGGAAGTGACCACCCATGGCTGAGGGGATCAGCTGTGCCCTGCACTGGGGCCATTGGAGTCGGCTGGAACCGACAGTGTCCGGCACAGGGCAGCCTCAGCTCCTCCTCACAGGGGACGCCCCTGCAGCCCCCCCTGCTGCTGCCAGCAACCTGGTCACCTGCACTGAATACACAACCAAAATTAGTTTATTCATTAACATATTTTATAGGCTTTCTTTAAATGTAATCACACCTAAATGTTGCCCAAAATAAAGTACAAACAAAAAATATGCACAGAATATATTTACCCAGCTAGCTACATTCCAAACCATGTCGTGAATATGGAAATAATAATAGTCTTCTTTAGAATAGAGGTTCTATGTTGTTTTCCTGCTCTCCAAACATGCTGAATTAGGTTGCAGAGACCTCATCTTCCTCTGCTATGCTGCATCTTGTCACATGAGGGATCATAAACAAGTTAATGCTACTGAAAATGCCATCAATGTGATAAAGTACAACTAAACAAGTATTTCAAATTACATGTCTGCAGATAAGTGTAGGTCCCTTCCCACAAAGGTCTAATACTTACTGGCTCACTGACTTCTTGGAAGCTGATAGTTTGGACTTCCCTCAGATATTTTTTGTTTTCTTTAGATAGCCTGCTTCTGAATCATTCCTCACATATTCGTGGTTTTAAGAGTCTACAGAGATGTTATTAAGCCTTTCTATTCTGTACAGTAGTCTGTGGAGTTTTGTTATCTCTTCTTCAGAGCACGTTGATTGTTGGGGTGGAAAAGTCAAAAGTCTGGACTGCTGATAAACTAGCTTCCTTAACAGCCTATATACACAATAGGTAGAAATCACAATGAAACTTCTGCTATGCCCATCACAGCAATGATCATTGTCACAGGAATAAAATAAACTCCCTACCATACATACAACTCAAACTCGACCATAATGTATAGAAAGGAGTAATCCCTTGCAACTACCTCCAACAGGTGGTTAGTTCTGTTTGTGCCAAAGCTTTTAAAAAACTGGCATATCCCAGGTTTCATTATGACAAAAATCATATTGATTATTCATAAATTTTACTAGAAAAACACTACTTTTCTGGGAAGAACCCAGAACTATGTATCTATTTCATCTGAAGAAAAGTTAGGCTGATTTTCAGTAATGCAACAAAAATGTGTCAGTTTGCAGGCTGCTTCAGAATGTTTTGTCTAAAAAAATTACCTTTGATATTAAAATTTCAAAATACTTAAAATACTTTAAAAGATACTTGACTATAGTGATTTTGATGAATTATTTATTGTAAGTGATTCGAAATTGAAATCATGGAATTGCATTAATTACAAAAAAATGGTTGTTCTGTGTATTTAGTCCACTATTTCTTTAAAGTCTTACTGTATACCTAACATGCTACAAATTATATGATTGTCAAATGTCAATAAAACAGATACTATTAGTGCACATAGTGATTAAAACTACTTTGCCTGTATGCATCACTTATAGGCTTTCCATGCTACGACCAAAGATTTACTTAGTTATATCATAACATTAACACACAACATCTTAGTAAAAATTGTCATCACTCCAGCCAGCAGTTGTTTCACCTTAGACATTGAAGTGCAGTTCTAGTGAGTTTGACAGGAATGAGAAAGGTTATATTACTTTATGAAGGCCTTTTTTCTTCACCCATATAACTAAACTTATTGTTCATACTGGTGCTTCTGATTGTATCTTAGTTTTTTACAACATGCTTTCTACAGTACTAGCAAATAAAACTTTCTCCATGCACATTCATTCAGAATGCCCCTGCAAAGATATTTTTCTTGACTTGTTACTTTGGGTGTGTTAAAACTTCCTTTGGAATAATTCACCAATTTCTCCTCTATAGTCAATAAAGCTTCAGCTTTATTCCTCCTAGCTCAGTCTCATCTTTTTGTCAAATTCTCAGTCCTCTTTCATTCACAGGGAGGAATCCTTTTTCGAGTATGCCTGCCTTTTCAACCAAGCAAATTCCTGCCTTTTGCCATGCATGATACCCTTCACTTCTGAATAGGCTTCCCCATCTATTTTTTTTTTAATAATTCTCTTTCAAATTCTTTCCTAGAATTCTTTTACCATCATACATACAAACAAAAAGTTTGCGATATTTTAAGCTGCTTTATGTGCTGTGATCAATATGTATTATGGAGAAGAATTATTATCTACTGTATCTTTATATTTTCCCATCTATCTATATTCATATTATAGAATCATAGGATCGTTATGGTTGGAAAACACCTTTAAGATTATCAAATCCACCTGTTAAATTATTACTGTATTCTTTTAGATTAGTCTTTCAGCTTTGAACTATTTATATCCACTGACTAGTACAATACCCAGAACGTTCATAGACATTGTTAACACAATGTGTTGTAATAATGACGAATAATGATTTGTTGTTCATTCATGCAGGCACCAATGACAAGGAAGACTTTGACTGGATCAAAAGCTTGGGGAGGGTTCTGCTACAGTGAAAGACATTGGGGTCCAGGTTGTGTTCTCTTTGATCATGATGGGAAAGACTCATATAGGAAAGGATGCATCCTGCACATCAATCTGTCTGGTGTTGCAGGCTGTGCTTTGGATTTTATGACCATGTGATTCTCTTCAAAAAGCAAGAACTACTATATAGTGTTGGAATCCTTCTAACAAAGAGGAGTGAAAACATCTTCAAAACCAAGCTTGCTTACCAGCTGAGGAATGTTTTGAACTAGGTACCTCAGGGGATGGACACTAAGAGTAGATGCAAATCTGAGAACAGGAGATGGGGACATTCTCTCAATTCCTCTCAGAAAGTCACGACTGGAGCCCCATATCAAACATCAGTGCACAAAACATGCATCATGGGAAGAAAAGAGAAAATAGATGTTGGTTCACAGCTGTATAGCTGTGGTGTCATAAAAATCAGAAATATATGTCAGCACAGCTTGTGTGTTCTCAGATTCTATACTCGGTCTGATTCGGATAGAGTTAATTTTCTTCATAACAGCCCATCTAGTGTTATATTTTCAAAATGTGACTAAAGCAGTGTTGATAATGCACCGATGTTTTAGCTATTTCTGAACAGCATTTGCACTGCGCCAAGGCCTTTTCTTTTTCCCACATTGCCCCACCAGTGAGAAGGCTGGGGGTGCACAAGAATTTGGGAGAAGACACAGCCAGAACACAAGACCTTTACTGACCAAAAGGATATTCCACACTGTATGATGTCATACTCAGCAATCAAATCTCAGGGAATGGAGAAGGAAGGTGGGGTATTCATGTTATGTTGTTTGTCTTCCCAACTAGGAAGAGACTGGACATCTGCCTGCTGAAGTAAAGTAGTGAATGAATTCCTTGGTTTGCTTTGCATGCATGTGCAGCTTTGCCTCACTTGTTTAACTGCTTTTCATAGAGACATAGAATCGTTATGGTTGGAAAAGACCTTTAAGATCATCAAGTCCAACCGTTATCTAACTCTGCTGTGACCACTTCTAAATCATGTCCGTAAGCACCGTATCTAGATGGCTTTTAAATACCTCCAAGGATGCTGATTCAACCACTTCCCTGGGGAGCCTCTTCCATTCTTTGATAACCCTTTAAGTGTAGGAGTTGTTCCTAATGTCTAACCTAAACCTCCCCTGGTGTAACTTGACAGCATTTCCTCTTGTCCTATCGGTTGTAATATGTGAGAAGAGACACACACCCACTTCTCTACAACCTCCAACAAGGTCTCCCCTCAGCCTCCTTTTGTTCAGACTAAACAACCCCAGATCCCTCAGCTGCTCCTCATAAGACTTGTTCTCAAGACCCTTCATCAGCTTTGTTGTCCTTCTTTGGACCCTCTCCAGCACCTCAATGTCTTTCTTATATAATGGTGCCCAAAACTGAACACAGTACTTAAGGTGCAGCCTCACTAGTGCTGAGTACAGTGGGACAATCACGTCTCTAGTCCTGCTGGTTATACTATTCCTGATGCTGGCCAAGATGTTGTTGTCCTTCTGGGCCAACAGGGCACACTGCTGACTCATATTCAGCTGGCTGTCCCTCAGCAACCCCAGGTGCCTTTCTGACAGCCAGTCACAAGTGATGTTTCCCAAGCCTGTAGTGTTGCATGGGGTTGTTGTGACCCAGATGTAAGACTCGGCCCTTGACCTTGTTGAAGCTCATGCAATTGCTGTAGCCCATGAATCCAGCCTATCCAGATTCCTCTGAAGAGCCTTCCTACCCTCAAGCAGATCAACACTCCCACCTAACTTGGTGTCACCTGCAGACTTACTGAGGATGCACTCGATTCCTTCGTCCATGTCATTGATAAAGACATTAAACAGGAGTGGCCTCAAAACTGAGCTCTGAGGTACAGTACTTGTGACCAGCTACCATCTGGATTTAACCCCATTCACCACCACTCTCTGGGCCCAGCCGTCCAGCCAGTGTTAGATCCAACAGTGTGTATGCCCATCCAAGCCTTGGGCAACCGGTTTGTCCATGAGAATGCTGTGTGGAACAGTATCAAAGACTGGCTCTGTTTAAGGCTCAGAGAGCAGGATTCTCTCTCTATTGTCCCCTACCCTCCCAGGGGAAGGATTAAAAAAAAAGAAAGAGAGAAAAAGATGCTTCGCACAAGGTTGGAAGTTAAGACTGTAACAAGTTTAATGAAAAACAACAGAGAAAAGGAAAAGGAAATTAATAAGGGACAAAGGATATTTAACTATATACAAAACCCAATCCCAGTAGTCCTGAGTAGAAGTGTCCGAGCAGTGCCTCGTGGCCGCTGCGACTGCTGTGACTCGTCACCAGGGACCGCAGTGGTGCTGGGGAGCAGATGGTGGTGGATGCTGCTGAGCACGTGGAGGTAGCCCCAGCCATCCCGAGATGTGACAGGAAGCAGCCCAGGAAACCAGGAAAAGCCCTCGAAAACCTTGGGCCTCCTCATTTTTTTATACACTGTGGCCAGAAAGGGGAGGGAACAGTACTGATCTTGGACCACCCAGGGTGCTACAGACACCACCTGTCCTTCCCGTTCAGGCTGGTAACCCTTAAACCATAACAAAGACTTTACTAAAGTCTGGGTACCTTACATCCACAGCCTTTCCTTCATCCATCCAAGAGGATCACCTTGTCATAGAAGGAGGTCAGGTTTTTTAAACAGGACCTTCCCTTCGTGAACCCACGTTGACTGGGTTTGCTCATCTTCTTGTCCTGTAAATGGTGTGTTTTATCTTGACCCACAAGTTTTTCTTGCTTTTGCCCGTCTGATTCTACTGAGGGTGAGTGAGTGAGTGAGCAAGTGGGGGCTTACCTGCTGACCAGTCAACCCAACACAAATGAAGAAAGCCCTGTTGTAGAATGGGCAACAGGTAAGTTTGGAGCTTATATAGCATAATCAGAGGGGAATCCAAAAGGCAGTGGGAATTTGCTACAGGCTGTCAGTCAAGAAGTACAGGGGGACAATGCCTCCTTTAAACAACCTTGCAGTAGCAGATCCTGGATCTCATTAAGAACTTTAACCACCTGACATTTGTGGAAAGGACACCTTGGAGAGGCTCAGATTTCTGGAGTCTGTCATGGTCAATTTTTGATGTAGATATTGGATGGCAAAACTAGAGGAGGTACTTTGCTGCATCTACTGTTCAAGCATAACAAAAATGGTCATGGATTTGAAGATCGACGAAAGCCTTGGTTGCTGTGACCATGCAATGGTGTAATTTTTAATTCTGAGGGAAATGGAAAAGGTAAATAGCAGAATAAGGATCCTTTAGGGAAGCAGACTTGGGTTTGCTTGTGGAACAGACAGACAGCAGCTTCCCCCAAGAGGCTATGTCCTACCAGGGGATCTCATTCTTAAGGACATAATGACACATGACAGCTTATTGATCTTCAAGGACAACCTCCTCAAAGCATAAGTGATCTACTTTCATCTGCAGAAAATTGTAGAAACACAGACTGGAAGGAATTTGGAGTTATCTCAAGGCTAAGCAAGAAAAGGGCACACTGAAAGTACCTTTATTTGAAATTTGTGAAGGCCCAGCTGACTATTAGCTTGAGTAATGTTACACTGGCACATAACAGCACTCAGGAGAAGAAAAAAGATGTTGACAGTGATAAATTTAATCACCAAGTAGGAAGACTTGAAGTAGGAGAAATATATTTTTGCTACTAATTATGGGAAATTAACAAATTCACCTATATTAGAAGTAAGCATGGTATATTGTAAATTGTCATGGTTCAACTTCAGCTGGCAACTAACCACCACACAGCCACTGGCTCACTTACCCGCAGTGGGATGGGGGAGAGAATCAGAAGGGTGAAAGTGAGAAAACTCGTGGGATGAGATAAAGACAGTTTAATAAGCAAAGAAAAAGCCACACAAGTAAAGAACAAGGAATTCATTCATTACTTCCCATTGGCAGGCAGTTGTTCAGCCATCTCCAGGAAAGCAGGGCTCCATCACACTTAATGGTTATTTAGGAAGACAGAACACCATAACTCGGAATGTCTCCCTCTTCCTTCTTCCGCCAGCTTTCTATGCTGTGTGTGACGTCATATGGTATGGGATATCCCTATGGTCAGTTGGGATCAGCTGTCCTTGTTGTGCTCCCTTCCAACTTCTTATGCACCCCCAAACTACTCACTAGTGGGGTGGTGTGAGAAGCTGAAAGGCCTTGACTTTATGTAAACATTGCTCAACAGGAACAAAAACATCCCTGTATAAACACTGTTTCCAGCACAAATCTAAAACATAGCCATATACAAGCTACTATGAGGAAAACTATCTCTATCTCAGCCAGAACCAGAACATGAATAAATTATTAATTGAATTTAAATAAAGTTTTATAAATTAGTATTTTGAAAAAGTAATTAATTAAGATAACATGGAAAAGGTAATAAAAATCCATGAGTTGAACTGAAGAATGATATATAGCATGTAGGGAGAAAAGGTTGCAGAAGCACTTTAATAGATTAATAGTGTAAAGTACCTGACTCAGACAAAATGTCAAAGACACATTTGAACTGTGGGCTTAAAGGAATCAAACAGTTTTTAGGGTTATGTAGTAACATTCTTTGATCAAATATTGGATGATTAGCATAAAATGTTTATTTTCTTATTTTAAATATAATGGAAATATTAAAGTGTTTATCAGCTATTGTAGAGTTACACTAACTCAACTTCATCCAGAATGTGAATGACAAAATGACCATAAATTATAAAAATCAATGAGTTTACAATAGCAAATTCATGACGAATCTTAAACTTAATCTGGAACTAGGCTTGAGTCTGTTTATATTTGCAAGTGTTACACTTGTGGTAAATGTAACCAGATTAAAGGAAACACTTTGAAATGCTATTTTCTCTCATGATTCCATTATCTGCAAAGAAGAGTCATTCTCCAAGCCAGGTGTGACAGTGGCAACGTGAGAAGGTGTCTCTGTTTAAGGGTCAGAGAGAGAGAGAGCAGGATTTTCTCTCTATTGCCCCTACCCCTCCCAGGGGGAGGATTAAGAAAAGGGAATAGAGAGAGAATTAAAAAAAAAATACTTCGCACAAGGTTGGAAGTTAAGACTGCAACAAGTTTAATGAAAACAACAGGGGAAAGGAAAAGGGAATTAATAACGGACAAAGGATATTTAACTATATACAAAACCCGATCCCAGTAGTCCTGAGTGGAAGTGTCCGAGCAGTGCCTCGTGGCCGCTGCAACTGCTGTGACTCGTCACCAGGGACTGCAATGGTGCTGGGGAACAGATGGTGGGAGATGCTGCTGAGCACGTGGG
>NW_010172402.1:9643-34890 GCF_000695765.1 Mesitornis unicolor
GTTCTCTGACCCTCCAGGGTCCTACAGACACCACCTGTCCTTCCCTTTCAGGTTGGTAACCCTTAAATCATAACAGAAGGCTGGACTTTGAGTGTTAGTAAGACCAAAGATATGAGAAGGGAAGAAAGTCAGCATTCTTTTATTTAAAGAAGGAATTAAAACGTTTTCACAGCTGAATGACTGGAGGTTGGAGAAATGAAACAAGGAGTCATGTAAGTTCAGTTTCAATAGGAGAGAGAGGGGATGGGAGGAAAGGGAGAGGGAGAGGGAGAGGGAGAGGGAGAGGGAGAGGGAGAGGGAGAGGAGGTAGAAAGGGAAAGGACTGCCAGGTCCAAGGTACGACAATTTTGTTTGTGCTCTAAAGACCTGTGGTAGTATTTATAGAATTATTCCTTGAAATGAAGGATCGAAAGATCAGAACATCAAAGCTCATGTAATACATAATGCAGTATTTAGGAACTTTTGAGAACTCAGCTTATATAATGTGAGGCTTAAAGCAGCAGGTTATGGTTTAAATAGGATATAGGAAAAAAGAAAAAAACAACTTGGAAATGAAGCTTTGTTTTGCTATGCTTTTAATGAACAAGCACCAGTTCATGATTTGTTGTTTCTTGTTTCCTGATGGAAACATAATGCTTCTAATGTGGGCCTTCAGTTTACTGACTAAATATCATAACTATCAATCTTTTGTTGACAAAGAACAAGTATGAGAAAGGGAAAGAACGACTGAAAAGGGCAGAAGCAGAATCAGCTGAAGAAGTGACAGTCTTGACAAAACTAATATGCTTTTCTTAATCTTTGATGGTTATATTGTGGATTTAAGCTTGATTCAAGTGTCATACTCAAGTGTATGGCATGAACAAGCCAAAGGTACTTTCAGAACCACTGAATGTTTAAGCAATAAAAAAGGGTCTACAATAGTCTTTGAATATGTCATTAACAGTACTGAATGATGTGGCATTAAAAGGATACATGGTACTAAGCATCCATTAAATGGTGTCAATCATAAGTATTTGAAGACTTACTGTACATTCTTTCTTGAAGTGTCTTGCCTGTGCTAATAGAAAAGTTCAGCTATATTTTCCCCATATGTGAGAAAAGTATCAACATTTAAAATAGGCATACCAATAAAGCTCATTCTGATTCAGAAAATATGTCTAATTGAGCGCAGTGCACAGATTATTTCTATAAATAGATGAAGCTGGAATTAACTTTCTAATTTCAATCACTAATTAAGATAGAAGATTTCAGAAACATGCTACATAATCTTGATTTATTTGGAGGAAAAGAGAAACTTCAGTACTTTCCTGTATTTAAACCATTATTTTAAAGGAAATTTAACTATTTTAACTCTACATGTTATTACTATTATTATAAAATTACTAGTCATAGAGCTACATGAACTTTATGTTTAAAGTAATGATAAAAATGTTTTATGCTATCTTCCTCAAAACAGTATCTTTTGAATACCTGGAGACTGTTCTAAGAATTGTAGCATGTATGCATACAATTAAGCTACTATAAATCATACTTGAGTGTCCTGTGGACAGTGGCTGAACTATGGTGTGTTAGTTTTTAATAGAAGCGCTGAGCACCTCCCTAAGGCAGGTAGAGACAGCATGTTTAGCCCTGTATGTAGTCATCACATATCTGTTTGGGCAGAGCTTACCTGAAGCTTGGGTTTTTATTTGACTCCTGTGAAAATAAAGCTTTATGGATAAGATGAAAATGGTGAATATTTTTAAATAGTTATGTCTTCCTAATTAGAAAAATATTTAAGAAGCATGCTGCAAGATGCCCATTGAGCTTTTGAGCATTATACAGATTTGATTGTAGAAACCAGCATGCATGTATTAAAGCACAGAAAATTTTGAAGACATTGAGGATGCACAGTTAAACACTTCATAATGCCTTCTTACTAGGCCTCAAAGAGCTGGAAATCCTCTACCTCATAAATTCTGCAGTCAAAAGAGCCCTGCAAATGGTTACTAGTCTGTTGATTTTAGACGAGGTATGATGCAACATCCATTAACACATTCTGAACACCCAGTAAGGTAGCCAGAGGACGGAAAATACTTAGTGATTTAGAGTGAAACTTGGGAGCTAAGAAAATTTAGTTTTCAGAAGCATGTTAGAAAAAGAAGCAGTTATTCTCTAAAAATTGGAGACCAGAAACTTGATGAAATTTGTTGAGGTAAGATTGCCACCTGCCCTTCCTTGTTAGTTTAAAAGGTCCCCTGAACTTTCAGGCCAGTGGCAGCAGATGCAGCAGAAGCATGGTAGAAATTCATCTGTCAGGAGCAGGGAGCAACAGGATCAGATCAGCAACAGAGAAGCTGGACCTGGAAATTCAAATTTTGATGTGAGTTGTGAAAACACAGTTCATGGGTTAGATTATCAGTGTTAAAAAATCAGATGTTACAATGTTGCTAACATCTGTTTGGAAAATTATGTGTGTCTGGTTATATTTGTTGTCTCAGATGATGGCAGATGTCTGAAGAGCCATCCAAGGCCCTGGGGAACACTGACACTTTAGATATTCATTGGATTGCTAGGGTAATTAGTCTAAGTATCACAGAAACAAATGCATTTTACCAAGCAATTCCTGCTTTGATAATCTTAGTTCTGACTAAAAACATTATTTTGGGGTTAAAAAAATCCATTCCTATCTAAATTGCATCAAAGAAGCTACTGTGTCCTCAGGTAAATTCCTTTATTTTCTTAACTTCTCTGTTATTTTCTTTATGAAGTCCAGGCTAAAAAATAGTTGAGGGTAGATTTATAGTAAAGTCAATGAGCAACAAACATTTACAGCTGTAAAACTCCTGCTACATCTTAATACAGAAATAATTTTTTAATTTGTACTTCTTAATGAGTTGCACAGACTGTCTTTGAGTGGACTTTTTATGACTTCAATTTTTTTACTTATTAAATCGGTTTTATTTGTGATTAAACATATCTTCACCTCTCTAAACTAGAGTTTCATACAACTACTTTATAGTTGTGTTAATTTTGACCAGTTCTGACCACTAAGCTTTCCTTCTGTATGTATTTTTCACCAATTTATGTACATTTTACTGCTGACTACAGTATCTAATAACATGACTGGAACATACTTATTTAAAACTATGTGATATTCAGGAATGAATAATGAACTCTGGGCTGGTAGGCTAGCATTGTTGGTTAACGAAGTGATAAATTGCAAAGAAGAAAATTCAGACAGCATGGAGCAAGCAGAAACTTATTTTGATCAAAATTACTTTGGAGAAAGGTGATAGAAGCCATTTCATTTTGATTGTCTTGTGAGAATTCTCCACAAGCCTCAAGGGTTGAAGATAAATACAGACTTCTGTATTTTACTAGAGAGAGAAATGCTACTAGAAATTGTAACATTATTGGTATTTACCCACTATATTTTGGTGACAAAAAAAAAAGCTAGGAATCATGGAGTCTGGATATTCTTGGCCATAATAACTAATTATGTTCTTTGTGATAACTTTAATAAAATAAATGAGTGATTGTAATGTATCAGATATGGGGAAGTTATAAAACAGCTTTGAAAACAGATTGCATAGAAGAATAAGAAAAACTGTGCTGTAAATCAAATTCTTAATTTTAAAAAGGCTATATTTTCATAAAGTAAGAAAACTATTTATGGTATACCTACAATACCCTATCCTACAGATTAAAGTTTACCCTGATAAATTCGATGTGTATATAGCTATTGTGACATAAGCTTGACTGAGACGCTAAGAACTTAAATGTAAAAGATGCCTGAATTTCTCCACATTAATTTATCAAAACTGCTAAAGCTCAGGACAGTTTGTATTTCAAGGAAGGGTAGGAAACATCTGACACAGCTCGTGAGTGAGCCAGCTAGAGAAGGAACCCTGCTGGACCTGTTGTTTGTGAACTGGGAAGGACCTGTGGGTGATGTGATAGTTGGAGGCTGTCTCGGCTATTATGAACCAATAGAGTTTTCAATTCTCAGGGTAAAAAGGAGTGGGGTTAGCAGAACTGCTACCTTGGACATCTGGAGGCCAGGCTTTGGCCTATTTAGGAGCCTGGTTGATGGAGTCCCTTGGGAGTCAGTCCTGAAGGGCAGAGGAGTCCAGGAAGGCTGGACATTCATAAAGAAGGAAATATTAAAGATGCAGGAACAGGCCATCCCCATGTGCTGAAAGATGAGACAACAGAGAAGAAGACTGATCTGACTGAACAGAGAGCTTTGACTGCAAGTCAGGAAAAAAGGAGAGTTTATGACCTTTGGAAGAAGGGGCAGGCAACACAGAAGGACTACAAAGATGTTGTGAGGTTTTGCAGGGAGAAAATTAGGAGGGCCAAAGCCAAACTAGAACTTAATCTGGTTACTGTCATAAAAGACAGTAAAAAGTGTTTCTATAAGTATATTAGCTACAAAAGGAGGACTGCAGAGAATCTCCATCCTTTATTGGATGTGGGGGGAAACATAGTGACAAAAGATGAGGAAATGGCTAAAGGTACTTAATACATGCATTACATGGCAAGTACAGGACAACCAGGTGATCAGGCCCAGTCAAAATTTGTTTATGAAAGTCAAGTCCTGCTTGACTAAACTGATTGCTTTCTATGACAAGGTGATCTGCCTAGTGAATGAGGGAAATGCTGTAGATGTTGTTCACCTTGCCTTTGACACAGTTTCCCACAGGATTCTGCTGGAGAAACTGGCTGCTCATGACTTAGACAGACATACTCTTTGCTGGGTAAAAAACTGTCTGGATGGCTGGACCCAAAGGGTGATGGTGGATGGAGTTAAATCCAGTTGGGGGCTGGTCACAAATGGTGTTTCCCAGGGCTCAGTACTGAGGTCAGTTCTGTTTCATATCTTTATTAATTATCTGGAGATTGAATACTCCCTCAGTAAGTTTGCAGATGGCACCAAGTTGGATAGGAGTGTTGATCTGCTTGAGAATAGAAAGGCTCTACAGAGGGGTCTGCACAGGCTAAGTCAATGGGACGAAGCCAATGGCATGAGGTTTATTAAGGTCAGGTGCCAGGTTCTGCACTTGGATCACAATGACCCCATTCAACACTAGTAGCTTGGGGATGAATGGGTGGCAGAAGCTGCTTGTCGAAAAAGGGCCTGGAGGTGTTAGTCAACATCCACTTGAATATGAGCCAGCAGTGTGCATAGGCGGCCAAGAAGGTCAATAGCATGCTTGCTTGTATAAGAAATAGCGTGGCCAGCAGTGCTAGGGAAGTGATTGTCCCTCTGTACTTGGCACTGTTAAGGCTGCACCTTGAATACTGTGTTCAGTTTTGGGCCCCTCACTACAAGAAGAACATTGAGTTGCTGGACCATGTCTAAAGTAGGGCAGTGAAGCTGGTGAAGGGTTTAGAGCACAACAAGTGGCTGAGGAAGCTTGTGGGGTTGTTTAGTCTGAAGAAAAGGAAGTTCAGGAGAGACCTTATCACTCCCTACAACTACCTGGAAGGAGGTTGTAAGAAGGTAGATGTTGCTGTCTTCTCCAAAGTGGCAGCTGCTAGGACAAGAGAAAATGGCCTCAAGCTGCACCAGGGAAGGTATAGTTTGGATATTAGGGAAAAAAATCACCAGAAGGGTTATCAAGCATTGAAACAGGATGCTCAAGGAAGTGATTTAGTCACCATACCTGGAGGTATTTAAAAGATGTGTGGACGTGGCATTCAGGGACATGGTTTAATGGTAGACTTAGCAGTGTTAGGTTTATGGTTAAACTCAATTATCTTAAAGGTATTTTCCAATCGAAATTATTCTATTCTATTCTATTCTATTCTATTCTATTCTATTCTATTCTATTCTATTCTATTCCATTCCATTCCATTCCATTCCATTCCATTCCATTCCATTCCATGCTGTCTTTTAGGGAATAATTATAATTTTGAGTTTTATTATATCATAAATCATTATGGAACAAATAGAGGCTTGAAGGAAAAAAAAAGATCTATTCATGTTCAGTAATCATATTGGTTGAATAGAAAGAAATGAAAAGGACTGAGGCAGCTTCAGGACTTTCAGAATGACCTTGGCTAGGCAATTAGAATAAATCTTTACGGAAATAATTAGTATAGAAATTGAGTAAAACGAAAAAGACTTGATGTGTGTGTGATACGTATTAGCAAAGTAGTATTAGATTGACCTTACAGATTTCTTAGAGAAGACGAACTGTTTCACAGTCATCTTATCTGTTAGAGCTTCCGTAAAGTAAGTATTCAACATGATAATGAATACAAAGTTATTTTTAAAATGAAGAGGGATAGTAGATGTTTATAAAGCAGACAGACAAAAAAAGGAAGATTTCAATAGGTTTTACTAAATGTAAACATCAAATCAGAGTGATGTTGTTAATGGAGAAATCATGAAGAGGTAAGTAATAGAAAAGAGATGAAAGTCAACTATACAAGTGCAATGCCATGTACTTAATGACTAGTTTCTATTAAAAGATAGCTATTCTCAGTTAATATAAAGAGCAAGAGCTGGATATATTAATTGATCACAGCATGGTTTATGAAAATGCCATGAAAAAATAAGAAATTATTCAAGAAAATCTAATTCTATTGTTCCTTTAGAACAAGAAGAAATAGTTCTACTGTAGAGGTCACTGAGGTGATTTAATCTATAATATGTATGATTCTTGTCACATGCACTAGATGATCTTTAAAGGTCTCTTCCAACCCAATACATTCTACGATTCTATGATTCTGTGTTTCTACAGGTTACACTTGAAAAATCAATGTGCTACTGAATTATCTGCATGTGCTAATCCTAGTACTCCACAGACAGAACAGACACACTACCCAGAAAGCTTTCAAGGAGCAAGCTTTAAATAACACAATCTGACAGAATTTTCCTGGCTGTTCTTAATAAAAACAGCTCATTTTCTTACTTCATGCTTATCATTTCACTTTATTTACCAGTATACAATGTTTGTCAAGAGATCAACTGGGTAAACACCGGCTGTGAATTAAACAAAGATGAGAAATAAAGGACAATTTCTAATAAAAAAGTTGTGATAGGTTTGAGCAAAATAGCAATAGCAGGATTAAGAGGCCTAAATACTTTTTAAATGGTGCTTGATAAGTTTATAAAAGGGATTATATGACATGGTTGTCTGTGATGGCAGGTGCTAGATCTAGGCAGTTCATCATAGGAACAAGGGAAACAGGATTAGGAAGAAATTATTGCAAAAATCTTATCTGCACTTCTCAGATATGTATCCTGTGGTTTGGCGGTATGGAGCAATGAAGCAGTCTGCTCAGTCTAGCAGCAAGAAGAAATCAGCTGTAGTCAGCTTCATTCCCTTTGCTATTATCCATAGCTCTACTGATTTGATTTGATGATTTGTTTGGATTATGTCCGCCTTTAAGGATAAGGTTGACAAAACAGTTACTTGGAGAGTATTTAAGAGAAATATTTGCAAATACAGAGAACTCAGGGGTCAATATAACTGAAGCAGAAATAGTAAGGTGCTGATGTTGTTTGCCTGCAGGCAGAATAAAGGACGAAGTGTGAGAGAAATGAAAATCTAAGAAACAGCAACTCTTCAGAGGTCTCACATACCCTTAGATTCCTAACTGAATTTTCTGTGACTTGAAGAAGAAATAATCTTTGTTGTCCCATGCTGTCAAAACTTTATGTTTGAGTACTGTTACTGTTGATGTATCCTCTTTGCTCTAGTGTTTAAAAGATGCTTCTTGGCTGCAATACCAATCAGCGGTATTCTTTAGAAATGTCAATAGCTGGCATATTAACACTTCAAATCTATATCCCTTTTAAATGGGTAACACTTGACATTCATTCTGTATCACACAGCAATACTTAGATGGTGATACTATAGAAAAGAGTGAAGAGAGATCAAATATAAACTTCAAGTTCTGGAAAGTGGAGGAGGAATTCTGGAGTTGATAGTTTTCAAAACTAATGGGAAAATAGTGTCAGAACAAAGTTCTGGACTCACTGAAATCTGGAGGAGCTTTGCTACTGACTTCAAAGGGATCCAGGTTTCATAATTACCATGTATCGCTAAGAAAGTACTTGTTCTAGAGTATGTACTTCAGGAATATTAATTTTCCTGCAGCCTTGGCCTTCAAAGTAGAAATTAGTCTGAAAATAGAAGGACAACATTTTTTTTAACTATTTAGACTGTAAATTCTTTGGATTAAAGTTCTGTTACCGTGTTTGTTCTCTGAAACAACAGATTCCATCTTTTATTAGTTGATTTAGTGTTACTGTATACTGTAAACTCTTGACTCAAAACATTAATTATACCAGTAATCAAATAATTGTTCCCTATAGAATCATATGGACATTGATCAAGGCAATGTGAGTCAAACCTAATAGTAATAATGCTAGTAAAATAATAAAGCATGATCTCTTGCTTCAAACCAAGCACATTACTTGAAAAAACAGAACATTCTCCTGCCTCTGTCCATCATAGCAATGAATCTCTTTTCCACATCTAACTATATCAAAGTTACTCACTAAGACAAAATTCTTAATGAAAACCACATCAAAATACATAGATCTCATGACAAAAAATTTCTTCATTAGTTGTATTGTGCGAGGAATTTTACAAGTACAACACACCTGCTACTACCATCACCACTGGATAAATTAGTGTATGTCCGTAGCACAGCCAAAGTTTTTATCTATATGGAAATAGCTGAACTACATTTGTGCTAGCTATAATATGTATTGATTAGTTTATCCATATCAGAACCCTGATAGCACTGGATGGTTCATCAAGCAGCATCTAGAGTAAAATATGCTTCCAAATACTGCTATGTTGCTTTCAGGAGCTGTGCCCTCTGTGCCTACCTCATGACATGACTATCCCTTCTGTCACTCAGGCTCAGGTACCTGGAAGGAGGAATACATTGCTTAATGACTTCATGCTCCCATCCAAAGCTCCAGCCTCTTTGACTCTGTGTGGCGTGGCTGCATGCACTTAATGTCACTGTAGCTTAGCTACATAATTTTTAGTCAGTTACTTCAATGGCTTTGTGGTCCATCCTGAGCTGAGATACAGAGATGGTTTCATTGGTATCCAACCTACCTAAAGGCAATTTTCATAATGTCTGCATAAACTAGAGGCCAGACTACCACAAGTTATAAAGCAATTATTAGATTATCTCGGCACAGTGGTCTTACATGGCCATTTAAGACCAATGGTCTTAAAACAGTCTCACAGCTTAAATTAACCTTTCATGTCAACTTTTGTCTTACTTTTATTTCTTCAGCAGCTTGTATAATCAGTTTTGATTTGCCTATCTCATATTTTCACCTATTTGACATCCTTAACAAGATACTTGAATGAACTGTGTTTAATGAACCGTGCGAGAAAATCCATTTGTCATCCGTTCTGCCATTTTTGATCATATCTCTCATCAGTGAATATAATTAAAAAGACTAGCCCAAGAACGAAGTGCTGCTTAATGTAATAGTTACTCTGATGATCCTTAAGGGATGAAGCTGAAACTAACACAGTGATTGCCCAACATGGCCATCACTAGAATTCAGGCAACCTGCCTCTCTGTCTGATTCAAACAAATAGAACTGGCTGTAGGACAAGCTGAAACCAGTGGATTCATCAGTAGTTTCATCAGTGTACTGATGAAAATGAAGAGCTTACTGTTGGCTTTTTCTTAAAGGATTTGGGTAAAGGCATCATTGTTAAAACATCACAATCAATTTGGTAGACCACCCTCATGACTTTGATTACAGCTCCTGTTCTCAGATATTACCCTTTAATCCACAAGAACAAAGCAATAATGTTCAGTGCCTCTAAATGTATTTTTAAGTTTCTCTAAATTCTATTAATTGTGGATGAAGCTCATACAAAATATGAAATGCAGAATGACAGGACAGAAGGAACACCAAATATGGAGAGACACTAAGACAGTCTAAGGAAAAAATCTTAATGAAATGGAACTCAGTAGGTCATGAAAGTATATCAAGAATAATTATAGACTCACAAGGGCAGAATTTCATGTTGGTGAGACGTAATTTTAAGGATTAATTCCTGTGACTGTTAGCAGAAGCATGTGCCAGTTTTCTCACAAGATGCATATAAGCCACTGTTGATAATTTCAAAGCACAAATTCAGTTAAATGTTCCTAGTACTTTGAAGAAGAGAGGGCTGTTAAGTCAGAAATTGAGCATCCTTCTAATAAAGCATGCTTGATAATCAAAATTATTAAAATATTATATTTTGAAATATTAGTTTAAGGTGAATGACTCAGACAAATGAAATACATGTTTAAAAGGGCCTAATTCCCTAAATTATCATTAAGTACATATCATATATTCGCAATTTTGTTTTAATGGTGTGATTTCTTGTACTGAGTTCCACTAATATAAATGTACTAGTGTACCTGGGCATACATTGTAGATCCTCAGGAATACCACATCTATCTGGTACGGTTTGTTGTTTCCAATCACCAACAATCTTAGTTTTGCTGGACAGCTGAAGCCAGTATCTCAAATTATCAAAAAAGGCTACCAAGGAACTTCTTTACAATAGCTCTTGACAGAGTGTTGTTTCTGCCATTTTCAGCACCCTTCAAGGGGAAGGGGTGACAAGGTCTTCTTGAATTTCCTTTATAGCATAGCATTTTTCATGTTTTCCAGGTAAAGGAACTGGCTGCCACCGGTCCCAGGAGCGGTACCTGACTTGGTTCCTTGTCAAACTGGTTAGCGGCTAGCTAGAAATACAGACAGCCAGCATCTCAAAATCAGATTAAGATAACTTCTGTCATAGGTGGTGGTAGTGTGTCTTGGTCTATACTTAAGAAGCATAAGAAATTGTTCATGTGATCAAAGCTCTGTTTCTGGTTCAGTCCTGGAAGTAAGAAGGGCCTTAATGAGGATCTACAGACATCACAGGCACCAATATATGGCATCTGTATTCTGGGCTGTGATAAGCAGAGGTTAGTTCCTGTTATGAAACACATCCTAATTCTCAACTGTCACAAGTTCTGCCAATGAAAGCCTGTCAAGGGCTTCACCTATTTGAAACACCCAGAAACATTTATAAATTTTGCCTAAGATGAGATATATTTTTCTGTTTTTAAAACTGGAAAAAGCATTTCCATTGTTGAGAAGTTTATTTCTTGCAGAATTTCTCTGAACTTCATATAAATAATTGTCCTAGGTCAACAAAATACAAACAACTCATCTCCCACTAAAAGAGCCTTCGCCTGCTTTTTAACTATCTCCATTTCATACATCAAAGCACCACATTAGCTACAGTCAACAATAATCAGAACACCTCCTTTGATTTTTCCAAAGCAATGTCCATTTTCATTTTGCCAGTACTGAAAACTCAGACCTCCTGTTCTCTTTAGAAAAAGCAGGATGTAAGGGCTGCAGGTGCCCAGGTGTTGATGGTGGGGGCTGCAGGGGCCAGGGCTTCCCGTGCTGGACACAGGCGGTTCCAGCCAGCTCCAATGGCCCCAGTGCAGGGCACAGGTGAGCCCCTCAGCCACAGGCGGGCGCCTCAGGGAAAGCCTAGGTAAGAAAGAACAAAACTCTGCCTGGTAGCCAGGGCTGAGGGAGACAGGGTGAGAAACAGGCCTGCGAGCCCTGAGGGGAGAGCAGGAGGAGGGCAGGAGGGGCTCCAGGAGCCCCAGCAGACATGCCCTTCTGGCCCCTACAGAGACCTCGGTGGGGCAGATGTTTCCCTGTGGCCACTTTGAAGGCCCCAGGCAGGAGCAGGAAAAAGTGTGAGAAGGAAGGAGTGGCAGAGAGAAGCTGTTATGGATGGACCACAGCCATCCATTGCTCATCCTTTTACCTCGACTCTCTAAGAGGGAAGAGGTAGAGGAGTTGAGGATGGAGGAGTGAAGTTGAACTTGAAAAAAAAATGGACTACGGGGAAGAAGGTGTTCTAGTTCTTGACTTTTATTTTTTTTCCTCATCATCCGACTCTTATTTTACTTGGCAATAGATCAAATTAATTTTCTCCACATTGAGTCTGTTTTACCTGCAACAGTAACTGGAAAATGCCATTGTCTTTATCATGACCCACCAGCTTTTCCATCTTATTTCCTCCTCTGTCCTGTTAAGGAGTGTGAGAGAGCAGCTGAGTGGGCATCTGACAGCCAGCCAAGGTCACCTCACCACAAGATGTTATTTTATCAAGCCTTGTTGCATTATGTAAGGTGCAGGCTGATGGAAAACTTTTTATCTGTAAAGTTTTTGTATTCATAAACTAGATAAATTTGTTGATACATTTTTCCACAGCAGTCCCCATCTTTTCCCTCTTTCCTGTCCTCTCAGATTAGCACTATCTAAAGTATAACAGACACCATTGAAAGCCTCCAAATGTATGTTTGTTGTTACACTAATATCATGGAGTAGGGTACATTTTTGCCACAAAAAAGAGAAAGCTAGAGGAGGCACTTCACTTGTTTTTGTGTGCTGAGTGTCAGGCTGGAACATGGCCGTCTTCAGCTAGATGTACAGTTTACCTGTGTGAATGGGTATTTCATATAGTGTCTGTTGCTTAAATTTGTTGCAGCCTACTAGCTGTGACCTTGCAAAGAGACAGCTGATCTTGCTCTGGCCAAAGAAGAGATAAATTTGAGAATCTTGAATATTTTACCTCTCTGAAAGGATGTCAGGCATCTTTTACACCATACTTTAAAAAGATTAGAATTGGTTTTGTGAATTGGTGTCATTTTAGCTAATCTAAAGGTGAATCTGTAAGCTAAGCCAAATCAAACTTAATTGACCTTAGCTTTTGTACTGCCTTTTCTGAGAGTCAAGTTCTGCGATCCAGCAACTAATTTGCCACAGAGCTGAAAGGAACTTTACTGTGTAGGTACTTAAGCAGTCCATAAGGACAGGGTAATAAACCTTGCTGCTGGAATTAATTGAAGGTGAGTATCTGGATATGCACACATCTCTGAAGGTTTCTGATTTTATCTGTCAAGAATTACCTAGCTCATCTCAGAACAGAATAACAATTTCCTCTTGGCTGGCGAATAAATATCCTATAAAATGACTAATGGTCTATTTAATTGTCCTATCAAAAAGAGCATGGTTGTGAGTAATATGCAAAATAAACCAACTTTGGAAACCTCATACAGTACTTACTATCCTTAAAGTAATGAAGCATGATGATGAGATCTGTACTTGATCCTGACTGCTCTCTGTCATTCATGTCAAAGTTTTCTTCTCAAAAAATTAAATACTCTTGCAAGAATGTTCAGAACATGACTGAGATTGACTCTTTCAATACAAATCACTGATTTTGCCCTGAATCACTAGGTTTTTTGTTCAAGTCTTAAATACTATAATTTCCTAATGTGTCAGCAGTGAGGGAATTGTAGTTGCAGAGTGACATATTTAATTCCAACATTAGAAAGCCTAAGGTAAATAATAATTCTTTGTTTGTGTTTCGATGGTGCATAAAATTTCAGAGTTCAAATGTTTTAAGTTTCCTTTGCTTGTACATGTATCTGTTAAATCAGCTTCAGCTAATGGAGGAATATATAGCATAGCTGTCAGTTCAAATCCAGTCCATTGATTGGAGACTGTTTAATGCACAACAGTAAGCACATTGCTCGTAGTATACGTAGGAGTGCAGAATCAGGTTACAAGACAAAAGAAACAGAAAGCTGTTGTTGCCTACTGTCTGTCCAGCATCCTATGAGTGTGTGAATTATGAAGCAGCTTTCAGGGACTACATTGCCAAAATTAACACTAATTGATGCTTTTATTAGCCTCATTAATAAGATAAAGTTCTTTTAGATTCTAATTTAATGAAACTTTAAAAGGTATATTTAAATTCTATTCAAGACAATTTATAATTGAGTAAGCTGATAGCATTCAGTTGGCTACTCACTGCTTTTCTCTTTATCTGATAAATTCAGGAACAGGACCTGCAGTACAGGGAAGACATATGATGCTGAAATCCATGCTCTGTGTGCTCTGTGAACAGAAGTTCATGTGCAGCATTTTACAGCTGTTCAAGAACCTGAAGTCAAGTGAAACACTTTAAAGGGAAAGAACAAAAAAATCCAGTATCAAGAAATATGGTCAGTAAATGTAAGTTATTACAACATTTAAAAACATACAATGTCATTTACAAAAAAAAATATTTCCCAGAATTGCACATAGTTGGGTTTGTTTGTTTGTTTGTTTGTTTTGGTTGTTGTTATTTTTTTTCTTTAAAGAGCATAAATCTTAAATGTGCTTATGGTACTTTCTTAGTGGAAAACATCAAGTGAAAATACAACTTTTAAAGAAGCATCTTAGTGAGTCTTTTTTTTGCACACATATTTAAATTGTTTAAATTATTTTGAGTAGCTGTTATTTTATCTAATAACCAGCAAATAGAAAAATAGACAGAAATTACTTCTAATCAAATTGTTGTAATCTCTTTTATCAGGTATGGTCTTCTGAATATACTTTCCAAAATAGTCTTCAAGTATCAAAGTACTTAAGCAATTCAGATACTATCATATCACCACTAAGGAATGTGGTTAAGGTTCGCAGCTATGACAGCTGACAGGACCATATCTGTTGTGTGCCATAATAGCAGATTGATAGCCATGGTGACATTAATTTGTCACTTTTCATAGGTGTGAAGCTGACTGAAAATCATTTTCAAAAAAGGAGCAAATAGAAATAAGTTTTATTTTAAACAAAATTCAAACATTTGCAGGTTGCCATCAATGTCACTGCTAAATGCAGAATATCAATCACTTCCCCTCACAAAGTGCCATATGCTGTAGTAGTTCAGAATATTTTGCTCATGCTTTGTGGTGTCTGAAGAAAAGACTAAATTATAAAGGAGAACAAATTATGACTTTCATGGAAGGGCTCCAGTAGTCCAATTCAGCTTAGGTAATGATATATCATTTCTTGCTTTCTGGTTTGGATTCTTTAAGCTTCTGACACTGGTTCCAGCAATTTGATTTATTTTCTATTTATCTCCACTTTTCAGTGATATATAGAAGCCTTCATTCATACAGGTGGTATACACTTTTCAATCTCTTACCCTCCCACCTCCACCTACCTGAAGCCATCATCCTCATCAGATTTACAGGTTAAACCTTTAAACTTCCATGTGACATTTTCCCAGTACTGGCAGGCATCTGTAAATGCTCACAGAATATTAGAGTCCAGCCACAGCAGTCAGAGATCCAGTGCAACTGTCACATGACAGTTTCTTTCTTGACACTGCTAGAAAAATTAATGCTTTGTCAGTGGGGATCATACGTCTTATTCAGACAGCATGACTGCTGATCTCCCTTCAAACCATGAGAAGATGGTCACTCTTCAGAGAGCTTATATCAAGGAGATGAGGACAGGGAATATTCCAAGCCCCATAAACAGAGTTGAGGAGGAGACAGGGAAGAATTTAGAGAGACTTTGCTCAGTAAGGTAGGGCACATTTCTGGATTAATGATTGTAGGAAAGGTTTTGCAGCAGGGATATCTCATATCTGTCCTATTTCCTTTTGCTAGATATATTTCTTCAAGATTTCCAAATGCTTTACAGTTGCACAGAAAGCTTGACCAACGTATTCATCATCATTGATCAAACTGACTTTGAGGGTGTCCTTCAGGTGCTTCTGACAGTGATTTGAAACAAGTGCCACTTCCTGGCTGTCTTGTGTTTTTTATGGCTCCTAGTGAGCATCAATAATATGAATTTCATTTTAATTCTTCTGTAAGGGATCTTATTTATAGAGCAATTTCTCTTGCAGTGTCTTGTCTCTATGAAATGATTGCCAACTCAGGCAGCCGTTAAAGTTTACTGCTTAGGCCTTCCTTCAAGGTACAATATGGATATTACTTTCTAAAAGTAATTTAGACTACAAAGCACTAAGAACATGTTAACTCTTCACATGCTGCCCATCCCGTACTGGAATGCTGGCTGATTTTATGAACTGATCTAACCCTACTCTAACAGTTCAACAACTTTCCTGTTCTCCTCCCTCTTCAAACATGTGGCTGACAACTCTGATCATTAAAATACTGTCAAGTACTATTTAACATTAACATTTTTGTGACTTAAATTATGATGTTTTGCTAATATGTTACTTTTTACCTATGCTTGGGAATTGACCGACTATTTATTAACTGCTTCTATTTTCAAAGTAAGATTTTTGTAAACAAAATAAGAAAACCACCAAAGAAACTCAATTTTTGAAACTTCAGGAGCAATCCAAATAAATAATAATGTAAGAAGTAGGTTATAATACTTGATGTTTCAGCAAAGAAAACAAAGAACTCTACTAATACAGAGTTTCTAGATAAATTTATTTTAGTATTTTATGGTAGGAGAAGTTTTTTCCAAACCTGCAAGTCAGTGGTATGTTCATGCACGAAGTTTGGGCCCTATAGCTTTTCTATCCTCTTAATGGAGTATTTTGCATTTGCCAACCTTTTCTAGAACAGAGAAAATCAGAATTTGGAATAAAATAAAAATTACCTATGCAGACAAGTTAAATAAATTGGTGAAATCCTGCTTATGCTTACATGTGAATGTATATTTGCCCCTGATTGCAGCATGCTTTGAGGTTTGAGGGGATAGGAGGAAAGCAATGAAAGTAAACCTCAGAGCTCTTCTTGGCAAATGTCATATAAAATACAGTAATTCATTTAAAGTATGTTACCTCATGGAGAAATAGACTAATGTTCTCAGGAACAAAGAGTACGTCACACGCTTGGGAATAAGGTCCAAGTTTAACATGTTTGCACGTAATCGTTTCACAGGCAATACTAGAAGGCTGCTGTCTGCATTTCAATAGGAAAAGATACCAAAAGATTCCAATAGGAAAACTAGTCAAAAGACTAGTCTGTCTACTTGAAGCTTTTTACCTAAATAAGTGAAAGATTATAAATTTTTCTCATTTTCTTTGTGTTTCCTTATATCTTTAAGTATGCTTTGCAAAATAGTGGGCAATGAATACTGATCCTGAGTTTTCAAGATTCTTGTGTAGTGACTTATAATATGCCTTGTATCTGATATAGACCTGCAGATAAATTACTTTCAAGTCCCCTCTGTGCTGCCAGCATGGTATAAAAGAAGATGTGTAAACAGCTTCTTGAAAAGCTAATATGCTGGAGGGAAACTTCTGACCAACCGTATAAAACAATTTCCATGAAATGAAAGCCTCTCAAAGCCAGTGTTTTTTTTTTAAGTCACAAATTATTCTAACAACACAGTGTCAAATTCAATTCTTAGACAAACTCACGGATACCTGTAGTAACCTTTTAATTTACTTCCTTTTTCTGTTGGGTATGTAGGCACAAAAAAAAGAAATAATTTTTTCCTCTTTTTTTTTTCTTTTTTTTTTTTTTTGTGTTCCTGTATAATTAAGTCAAGTAGTTAACTAGAGAGAGGTGAAAGTTTTTAGACACATTGTATTCAGTACCTAGTATCAATAAGATTTAGGAAATATCTAACATTTTCCATTGAAAATCTGTTTCTATGGAATAGGCCAGTCTCCTTTTCATTGCCTATCGCTATTGTTCTGGGTAAAAGCCAAGATTATAGATGTTTGGTTTGTTGTTTTTTTTTTCTATTGTCAAATAGCTTATTTCCCAGTGATGAGCCTCTAGGTCAGCTTGCTACTGCTTCACCATTTTGTGACTTTCTTACCTCCTGCTGCTTGAAAAACTAGATTGATGTAGTTTACACACTGCATATAAACAAGTGATTTACATTAATTTACATATAATTTCTCTGTTTGTAAACATTACATAGAAGTGTAGACATTAATCCTTTAAGATTGATTTTACATCATTTGCAGAAAAAGCAGGCTAAAAGTGCACTGATTATTGCAAGTACTCCAGGGGCAGTAGGGCAGAGTCAAGAAAATATAATGGAGTTTTCTGCAAAACATGAAAATGTTACCACAGTATGGTCCAAGTTCTCATTTAAATCAAAAAGATCCAGGTTTTACCACTTTCAACTTTGAAAATACATTGCTTTGAACTGAATTTGAAGAAGCTACCCATAGTGCAGAATATTGCTTAACATGAACTCACAACATAGATATTTGTGTTATCATACAGATTGTGATGTTTAAAGCAGTCATATAGATGTGCATACAAGAACAACTTAATGTGATTTGGGCATTCAGTTTAACAAGGTTTCAAAGTCAGGTAATGAATAGATCCATACAAATTCTTTTTGTTGCGGATATGATGCATGATTTCTGGTACATTTTCAGACTACCCTGGGCAGGCTTTATATTAGTAGATCTGAAACCAGCAATGTTGTATCTTTCCTCTCCCTGCCATCAAACAAAGTAAGGTACAGTTGTCCTGCAAGGAATTTAGTGGAAGCTTTGCCATTTACTCTTTGATGAGTTAACGTTTTCATCAAAGGGAGACTTATTATCTCCAATAGATCATTGTGTTCAGTTGTCAAGTTAGCCAGAAATATGTATTTGCCTGAAAATGTACTTAAAATGCTTCTTTGGAAAATACCTGTTCGAATAATGAGTAGAATAGCAGCAGTTTGTGTAAGGTTCTATGATATGAGAGACTTTTGTATTAGAAAAGATCTATTGAATCAAAAGAATATTGAATTAGATAATGATTTAGTTCACACAAAAAATAGAATGAGAAACTGAAAAGGTGAAACAAAAAAAAGGTGGAAAATAGAGCTTGAAAACCTTCTACATTATTAAATTGTGATTTTGTGCCCTGGTGATGGAAGATACAGAAAAGGCAGAGTTACTAAATGCTAAAAGGCAGAGTTACTAAACTAAACTAACAATTAATTAAACAATAATACTAATACTACAGGATAACAATGTAAATAGGAAAATAATGAATTATATGCAAATATGTACAAATATATACAAACCAATATAAAATACTCCCCCTACCCACCCCTCAATGACATATACATCACCAGAGGCTCTGCAGAGCCAGCCACTGGAAAAAGTCCCAGACCAAACTCACCAGCAGGTGGGAACAGGATGCAGGAACACACAAAATCAGGATCAGAGACAGATGAACTAGCAGGGTTCCACTCAGACCTCAGCCACTGCAGGATCGAGATGGACGGAAGGGTCTGAGATGGAAGGGCTCCAAGATGGAAGAAGGGTCGAGACCTTCATGATCCCTCGGCTTTATACTGAGTAGGACGTATGTGGATGGAATACCTAGTTGGTCAGTTTTGGGTCTGCTTTTTCCCCCGTAGGTGCAGACATGGCACTCATGGTGAGACAACTTGGACTTGAGATTATTAGTTTACACTGTCTAGGAAAAACATTCTGCTAGTTTTCAGCAAGTTCAGCTACTTAAAAGAGCCACTTAAAAGTTGAAAAGTAAAAATTGGTAAATAGAAAATTAGTTCTATTTAGCTCAAACCAGGACAGGGCAGAACTCAGAGAATTGTAGTCAGTGAGACAGAGTCTAGTTGGAGGCACATGTCTAGTGGTGTTCCTCAGAGGTCAGTACTGGGTCTAGCCCTGTTCAATATATTCATCAGTGACCTGGACAATAGGACAGTGTACCCTCAGCAAGTTTGCTGATGATACACAGCTGGGAAGAGTGGCTGACACACCCGAAGTCTGTGCAGCCATTCAGCGTGACCTGGACAGGGAGAAACTTAATGAAATTCAAAAAGGGCAAGTGTAGGGTAATGCATTTGGGGAAGAAAAACCCCATGTATCAGTGCAGGATGGGGGCTGATCTGCTAGAGAGCAGCTCAGGGGAAAAGGAACTGGGAGTTCTGGTGGACAGTAGGCTGACCATGATCCAGCAATGTGCCCTCACAGACAAGAAGGCCAATGGCATCCTGGGTGCATTAAGAAGAGTGTGGCCAGCAGGTAGAGGGAGGTTATCATCCCCCTCTATTCTGCCCTGATGAGGCCACATCTGGAATACTGTATCCAGTTCTGGGCTCCCCCATTCAAGAAGGATGAGGAACTACTGAAGGAGTCTAGTGTAGAGCCACTAAGATGATTAGGGGACTGGAGCATCTCTCTCATGAGGAAAGACTGAGAGAGCTGCATGTTTAGCCTGGAGAAGAGGAGACTGAGGGAGGATCTCATTAATGCTTAAAAATATCTAAAGGGCAGGTGTCAGGAGGTTAGAATGAGACTCTTCTTGGTTGTGCCCAGCAACAGGACAAGGAGCAATGGTCACAAATGAGTACAGAGGAGGTTCAACTTAAATATAAGGAAAAACTTTACTGTGAAGGTAACAAAGCACTAGAAGAGGCTGCCCAGAGAGGTTGTGGAGTTTCCTTCTCTGGAGACATTCAAAACCCACCTGGACATGTTCCTGTGTGATCTTCTCTAGATGATCCTGCCCTAGCAGAGTGGTTGGGCAAGATCTTCAGAGATCCCTTCCGAACCCTACTGTTCTGTGATTCTGTGATTTATTTCCTCTTAAGGACATAACTTCATAATGAATCTATGAGGAGAGTGAATCTCTAAAACTTCATATCTTTAATGTATTATCTAATTTTCTAATTCTTAACGGCCTGTTTTGTGTGGAAAAAATATAAATCGATAGACCTTTTCTGTAGGTCTCATTAAATATTTTGCTGTCATTCTGGAGAATTTGCTGCTAAACATGTTAGAGATTGTATTTGTTTTCCATTGCATGGTTCCGGTAGCAGGGGGTTTCCAGGTGTGGTTTCTATGAGAAGATGCCAGAAGCTTCCCCTACGTCTGACAGAGTTAGTAGAGGCTGGGTCCAAGATAGACCCACCGCTGGCCAAAGCTGAGCCAATCAGTAGTAGCATTTCTGTGATAATATATTTAAGTGGAAAAAAAACTAATGCACAACAGCAGTGTAAGAGAGGAGTGAGAATATTTTAGAGAAACTATCATGTAAACACCAAGGCTGGTTAAGAAGGATGGAAAGGAGGTGCTCTGGGCACTGAAGCAGAGATTTCTCTGCAACTCATGGAGGTTCATGGTGGAGCAGATATCCACCTGCAACCCATAGAGGACCCCATAGAGAGCAGCCCATGCTGGAGGAGGTCTTCTGGCAGGACTTGTGACCCTGTGGGGGACCTATGCTGGAACTATCTGTTCCTGAAGGACTGCACCCTATGGAAAGGACCCATGCTGGAGCAGTTTATGGAGAACTGAGAAGTTCATGGAGTCCATGGGAAGGACCCACATTGGAGAAGTTAATGGAGGACTATCTCCCATAGGTGGATCACCACACTGGAGCAGGAGAAGTTTGTGAGGAGGAAGGAGCTGCAGAGACAATGTGTGATGAACTGACTGCAACACCCATTCCCAGTCCCCCTGCATTGCCTGGGGGAAGGAGGGAGAGAATTTGGGAGTGAAATTGGGCCTGGGAAGAAGAGAGGAAGTTTTTAAAGTTTTGTTATTATTTCTGATTATCCTACTCTGATGTTTGATTTGCAATAAATTAAATTAATTTCCCCAGATCAAGTCTGTTTTGCCTGTGATGGTAGTTGCTGAGTGATATCTCTCCATCCTAATGTCGACCCACAAGCCTTTCATAATATTGTCTCTTTTTTGTCCTGTTGAGTGACAGAGCAGCTTGATGAGCACCTGAAGACCATCCAAGGCCAGCCCACCAGAGATATCTTTTCCATTCTCTTCTAAAAAAGAATGTATTACCATAGAGTCAGAGTCAGGTCTGAACTTTGGCCTTTTTGAAATATTCCAGATGAAAAGTAAGACCTAGAAAAATATGTCATGAAAGTTTAGAGAGAAATAAAGTACTGGGTCTAGGTAAATTTAGATGTTTAATCAATAATGAAATACAAATACACAACATCTTCTGATTCACATAATGTTGTACTGTGTATTTTAAGAAGAGCTGAACTGCAACTGAAGCCAATTAGAGAAAGGGTTGTTTTGTTTGTTTTATTTTTTAAGTAAATTGTCGGGTTTTAGAATACTGTAACATTCTACATCTCAGAATGGTTGCTTGGAAAAGTACAAGTCTTTGTAGCCTAGTGGTGCTTCCTTTGCATTTTCTTTACCTTACTTCTCTCACATGTATCTTAAAAGAAATATTCTACACAGAATAATTATAAAACAAATATTGCTATTACATTCCAATGGAAACTTTTAGCTTATAGTAAAAATATGACATTTTCAGAACAAAAGCATCTCTTTCTGATATGGCATCTGAATTACAGTGATGTGGTCATTACATGTAACAGTGGAGTAACTTAAGGATGTTCCATTCTAATGCTTTCCCTTTGAAAATGAAATGGAAAAACATGGTGTATTGCACCTGTTCCTCCCCTTCTTGCAAATGACATGCCCATTATGACCTCCACCAAAAGATGGCAATCCAAGTCCACGAAAGATTTTGATTTTTGCATGGATGGCAGCATCTTGGATGTATGCATACTTTTCCTCTGATCACTTCATTGTTTTGATTTCTTTTTGGCCAGGATTTTGTTGGTGGATGGTTGATGAATATTATCATCAGTGAATCTGTTATCAAATATGGCAGTAATGAATTTGTTCTGTTTTTGCTTCAGTACCACTTGTTACTACCATAGAAATTTTTATAAATATGAAAAGGAGTGTCCTTACATTCTCGCCAAAGTCAGGTATGACCAAGGATTTGTTAGGTGTCTCTCTCCCTCTCATATAGTTGTATCTGCCATTTCCTTTAATTATATCTAATGGAGTCTCTGGAGGAGATGCTCTGGGTGAAGAAGGAAAGAGGGAGTTTTTTAGGCAGACATACAAATATTGATTTGCCTCAGCTATGAGGGGTGGTTTGTACTGAACTAGAATGTCAGTCTGGTTCCTCCTAATTGCCCTACTCTAGATTTCCTATCTTCCTGCTCTCTGGAGATTTGTGCCATCAGTAACCTTTTCTGATATGCATTACTAATTACCATGATGCTATCTGTGTCCTCTTTCTCCTCCTCCTCTCATCTAGGCATGACTATTTCTCCTAGCTATTGAATGCTATAGAAAATATTTTCTTTATAAGATTTTTTTCCCCTCATATCACTATTGCTGGCCAGCAAGGCAACAGTTTTAATCTTATTATTAATAAGAATTGAACAAATATTGAACAAATATTGAATGGTGTTTCAGTCATGTTCTATGCCTCTGGTCTTCAAAATTCATTCTCATTGCTCCTTCTCTTTTTATCTTTACCTAGTTCTTATTAAATCAGATACCTGAGAACATTCTGGTCAACTGTATTGCAGTTGACACCCTAAAGGTATAAGCTGAGTTTATCTCCACTGCAATAAATGCCTAAAAACAGACACTACCATAAACTTTCCCAAAACTCATGGTCATGTTGCTGTTCTCAACTGTCTGTGCCTTGTCTACTCCCCACTAACTCTCTGAAAATGCCATACAATAGTATGGTATAGAGATTTTCTGTGGCATGAATTGAGAACTTAGGTTCAAATACGTTTTTCCAAAATATAATATAGCACATACTTTCTTTTCTCACCATGTTAATGTTTTATTTATGCATATAAAAATGCTACATATGTGAAACTATGGAATATATTGAACTTACATTCTTTTTTCCACTACTAAATCCTACTTTGTGGACCAAATAAAATGCAGATGTTTCACATATTGCCTGAAATAGAAATAATGAACTCTACTGTCTGTATTTTTATTCAAAAGGAGAAAAGGTATATTTTATTTAATAAAACTGTCTTGTAATATATATTTAATGAGCATCCTTTACTGATGTTTTAGTGAAGATATAAAAGAAATGAAATACATTTTTTAACTAGATTATGTTCTTATTTTAAATTTAAATAATTTTTTGCTTCTTTTACTGAGTTTGTTCTTTAACAGCTAGTCAGAAGTATTTAGTATGTGCTCCCATTTTGAGTTAGGTAAATGAAAACCACAATGTTGACCTGCCTTAATGTGTTTCAGTTCACAGTGAATACACAGACTGTTATATCTGTGAATATCATGTCTTTAACTAGTTAATGGTATTTCTACTTACCAAATTATTGTCATAAAAACGATTGACTGTTTTTTCTCTTAGTACATGCTTTAATATGAAGCCTAGAATATATTTCAGTGTATATAGACTAAAGCATCTAAAACTGTGGCAGTGAAACTTAGTACAGCTTACTAACAGCCCTGAGTTAGCCTTGGTCAGTTCCTTCTGAACAAAACAGAATTGTCGCCAGTTCAATAGGATTCTTGTGAAATACTTAGTAGTGGCCACTCTTCATTTCCATTGCCTATCTCTGCACCAGGTAAACCCAGATACTTTAGTAAGTATGTCCTGATTTTATAGCTCAGCAATACTTTCCCTTTCACATTGCAACTGCTGCGTTGTATGTACAAACACATTTTCCTTTGAGCTGCAGTTTTTGGATGAGGTCAATGTGAGCAAAACAGTTTCCTGATCACAATTTTACCTCTTTGCAGTTCGTCGTGCAACCCATTTACACATGTACCTCACCTTTGGTAACAGGGAAAGCTCTGTGTTGAGGGATGTCACAGATTCAATCCTTTCATCTCCTTTCTCTTTTACCAGTATCCTTTCTTTGTCCCTTTAGTTTGACAGGCAAAAGCCTTCTTTCTGTGTGTTAAGATACCACATCCTTCTCAGTTAATAAATCCAAGCTTCATTAGTCTGTTTATCTAAGTCCTGTTGTTTGCCCTGATTCAGCTCACTCTTACTATTCTAGCCATTTTCTCTGTGTTAAATTTAAATCTAAGGGAGTTTACAGTATCTCAGTGGCAAGATAATTTTTTTTGGTAAGTACTTTTATATAACTATTATGTTACCTAAACATACAGAATCATAAATTAGAAGTCCAAATTGTGTTTGAGACTTGGTCTTCCTCCACAGAGAAAATTTACCACGAATAAGAAGTGAGTTGATATGCAGATTTCCCCTGTATATGGAGGTAATTTACTGGGGGACAGAGAAGGACTGACCTGCATTGTAGAGAAAATATATAATTCCTAAACTGGAATTATGAAGCTCTTTAAGGAATGTCACAGTGGTAGCAATGTTGAAGAGGTCCGGAAGTGAAGTATTAGGAGGCTGAGATGACGGCAGAGAGAACATTTATTTTTGTTTATCCAGGGATAATTTATTTTCTTTACAAGAAGGAATGAAGCCTCATGTCATTACTAGACTGAGACTCCATTCACCAGCTGAGCATCTTGGAACTTAAATAAAGAAGCAGGTAATATTGAAGGATGAAGCAAAGGAGAAGGAAGAAAGACTGCTTAACTCTTAAAGTTAGCCTAAGGGCCTTTCTTATTGTTTTCACAGAATCACAGAATCACAGA
>NW_010172403.1:0-1468 GCF_000695765.1 Mesitornis unicolor
ACAACTGAGTCTGCGCACAAGCAAAGGTTACCAGCGGTCACGAAAAGAAGCTCTCCGCCATGACCATCAGAAGGTACTGCGCAAGCGCAGTTAGGAGGAGTTTATGGGAATGACTTCCTGGAACTAATCTTAATACAAAGTGGGGATAGATCATGCATATGTATAGGCGTATTGGGAAATCTTATGTATATGTAACATTTTACCGCATATAACCTCGGCGAGCGGCGGCACTTGGTGCACAAGGTTTTAAGAAAGATCTACCTTGCTGCCCACCGGTGAATAAACATACCTACTTTACAATCTTATGGATTGTGGAGTCTGCTTTGTATCCGCACGTCAGAGATAGGATTGTATTAAGTGAGGAGGAGGCTGAAGTGTACTGGGGGCCCTGTGTATTTTTAACCACCACTCTGGGTAACCATAATTACTCGTTGACAATGAGGGCCTCCTATTGGGCCAGCACCATAGACCTAAAAGAGAGAGGGGAATCAGTTGTTATTAAAACTGTGGGGTTTTCGGACTTGACAGCTTCTGTGCAAAAAGCGGCATGCATACAGGCAATATATCATAGAAATTTAACCAGACGTTCCCCAATGGCGGCTCCCATTGACCCTGAACGACTGACCCCTCTTATTCGTGGCCTCCCTGATAGCCTAAAAACCTATGTAGCAAGCACCCAGGAACGTATACAGTTCGACCGCACCATGAATGCTGCTGCGGCGGCAGCACAACCCCCCAGAGAACAAGTTCATATACCTACCTGGACTGAGTTTGTCCAAGAAATAGTTAATTAAGGGTGCCGCATAGGATGGGTTGAGACTGCCTCTGGCAAGCCACCGAACCCTTCCCTGTGGATCCGTCAAATTCATGCCGGCAAAAATAAACCGGAATCTAAGCCCCGATTTAATTCTGAGCAGAATACCTTATGGCACAAGGCTTTAGCTTTGGGGGTAAGGCGCCAGTTTATAAAGAACACGACCACCTCTGACCTCTGGTCATTGTTACAGTTGGAAGGGAGCTTGGAACCGGGTAAACCGAACAAACCGGTTGGGCATAAGCCGGAGCCCGGGGGGGGAGCAGTACCCTCTGCCCCACCGTGTGAGGCTCCGGTACTTGAGGAGGCTATTAAATTACCTCCTTCCAGAATAACGAATGTTAGTTAATATGTGTAAGAGAGAGAAGTGGGATGTGTTGATGGCTGCGCTGGTGGACTCCAGGTACTTTGACCAAGGACTGCCCGTTGCTTTAAAAACAGACGCACAGGCCCTGAGGGAGCAGATGCAAAGTGTCATAGCACACAACAGGCAAAACCTCCAGCATGCAGCGCCCGAGCTGCCTCGGGCAGAGGTGCTGCACAGTGCGGTCACGAAGGAGCACGAATTAGGCTGGGCGGACCCGGGCGGTGGCGCCGGCGGGGCAAGTGGGGCCGGCCAGCGAACCGCCAGCCTCGACCCGGGCAGGATCATCC
>NW_010172404.1:0-36610 GCF_000695765.1 Mesitornis unicolor
TATATACTTTAAAAAGATAGATGAACAAAAAAGGGAAAGTCACTTTACATACAGATTCATTTTTACCACTACTTAAGAGCCTAACAGCAGAATTGGATCATACTTTGTCATCGCTGACATTTCAATATTCCTTTATTTATCTGTGATCTCTTTCCCAATTGTGTTCGCCTTGCACAGAGAGAGACAAGAAAGGAAACTTGCTACTACATTCTGAGTATTTAAAGATGTGCATCCCTTACAAGTGAAGAATTGCTTTTTGAGTACAAGCTATGAGATACAGATCTCAGATTAGAGAAACTGTTACTCTGATATAAAACTTGTTTCTCAGTGATTTAATGCTCCTGATATCACCTTCTGCTCAGTTTGATGATCTCTTTATTCACTCATTTATTTAGTTTTACTACTTAATTTGCGCTTAATCACGTATTATTTTGTGATTAGCAATATTACTATGGTAAGAATGATTTGAGTTTCTATGCCACTGTTCATTCCAGAATGTTTTGAAAAACAAATGAACATAACTCGATTTTTGCTGATGAAGCAAATAAATCATAAAAGGATGGAAAAGAAAAGAAAATTAAGAAAAATCTGAGTTTCTTGGTGTGAGCATGGCAATCACTGAAGGATTATTCACATTTCAGTTACATTGTCTTGTCCTGCAGCGTCTATGAATGCACTTGATTTACTATCACATTCTTGTTGAGGGTAAGGGGTTTTGGCTTACAATAGAAGAAAAAAAGCAGAGAAATACTTTTAACTGAAGTTGTTTCACATGCAACTTCACTAGCAGTTCACACCGTTTTTTAGATGTTAGATTTTAATAGCCAGATATGTCCTTCTGATTTTCAGTTAAAGAAGGATACATGAGGTGACAGTAATGCTTCCAACATACTGGCTGCACAAAAGACCCTGTTAAGCAATTGCCCATCACTTTGGGAGCTGTAACAAGGCAAGTGCCCCTCCACCAGCACCAAGTTCTAAGTCTGAAACTCCTTCTACTTTGCAAAATCCTCTTACAATCTAGGGCAGGGATTCAAATTCAGGAATAAAGAGCAGCAGCACATTGTTGCATGTCATCAGATACTTTTAAACAATGTATTTCAGGGCATGAACTGAGAGGGTAAAAAGAACTTTAGCATTTTCAAACAAATTAGATGTTGACTTTGTCCTTTTTAATTTCTTCAAACATCACCTTTTGAATTACAGTCAGTGTAAGACCACACTGGACATGCGAATTCTCAAAGCTGTCACATCCCATGATTTGCAGGGAATAATAATAATAAGGAATATTCGTTGATACATTCACAAAGCCAGAGAAGAACAAACCAGAACTCAGACCAACTATTTCCTGGCCTTTAGAAATTCTTCACTTAAGGATAAACTTGGTCTTCTGGTTATTTTGCAGTGAATAAACTTGTTTTTAACTAGTTACTCTTAGGAAATGTAACAAGACTTCTTTTAACTACATGGTATCCACAAAGTACCATAACTTGAAACTTATGACACTATATACTTCTGACTGTATTATTCACCGACACGTAAAATAAGCCCTGCAGGGAACTTATAAATTGCTCCCGTGCAGCTTAGGCTTAAAGGTTCTCCATCTTTTAATGTTTGCTTTCTATTGCAATTCTTGCACATTGGTCTCCACTCCACAGCTATGACTGTTAGCATTTGGGGAGTTGCTGTGCCTGGAATGTATGGCTCTCCTACCAGTTTCCCTCTTTCAAGGTTTCCCAAGTTATCTACTAGACCTTTACCAGATTTGATTTCTGAGAAAATCAGTTTCAGATATTATATAAACATGTGCTTGCCTTTGTGGTGCTCCAATTGACCACCACTAAATAACTTCATATAAACATATAGCCATTTATATGCAAATAGTAATTATTTTAATATATAGACACACAGAGGAGAACAGGTATAAAGAGATGGTTAAAATAAGAGGTGTGTTTGGAGGTGCGAACTGTAGGATCTAGGCAACATGAATATAAAATGTAAGCACAGGGATAATAGAAAAAAATATCAAGACCTACAGAGACGTCTTTGTAAATGTCAGTGCAGAATTTGACCTTTTGGTATCTATCATACATTCACCTGTCTTTGTTTGGGACCAGTATCTCCAATGTCATTTTGCATTGCTTTGCAAATCCTGTGGTGTCTGTGCAGAAATACTGCTCTGGGAGGATCCAAGAAATAAGGCAGACAACTTCAGAGACCATATGGAAAAAAGTATCTTCTTAAAGTGTCCCAGAACCTAAAGATTGCTGCCCTTCTGTATCCAAGATATTGTATAAGCATTAGCCAAAACTGTATTTCATGCTTGCGAACATGTCTTTGGATGCAGGTGGAAAGGAACAGACTTACGCCCCCGTGGCACCTGCAAACTTTGATTTTTCTTCATCTGGGTACTTGTTTGAACTGACGTTTTCTGGGGTACACAAATGCTGCTATCAGCTACTCACAAAAAACGTCCCTCTTCCCTTTCCCTTTTAGGTTAAATTTTTTTGAACTAGCATTCTGAGAGAAAATGATGTTCTGATAATGACTAGGGGGCAAACACAGGCACTGAATCCTGCCACTGACCTCTATCACTGTATCAATTAAAACCATAACCTATGGAAACTAGTGAGGGTCCAGCAGGAAAAGGGATGCTATGTGAGCCTTTCAGCTTGGTTTTTGCTTTTCACCTGAAAACTGGAGGAAGACGATGCATGAAGAAGATTAGAGGTGGTGGAGAGAAGCTATTCTATTAACTCAAATAGTACTCAGAGAGCCTGGATGTGACCTAGTGTTCTTATGACAGAGTACTGAAACACTGGTGTAACCAACAACCAGCCAGATTTTACATGATACTCTTGACAAAGCAGATTCTATTCCAGTAAACATTCACGACGGCATCATGTTCTCACTGAAAATTACTAGGCTTGTACCATCAAATGAAGGTTGAGGTCCCCATTCAAAGCATGCAGTTAGGACTACATGTCAATCACTGTAATAACAGCACGTATTACAGAGAGCTGAGGTTCTCTGCATAGTATTGGAGCTGCAGTTCAGCTGTGTTTCTGGACTGAAAGGATTTTGTAATCTCATTTTTTGCTTTGGCACTAGAGTTCTGTAGGATTATACTGAATTGTATAATAAAGCACTGATGCTTCATAAAGTAGATTTTTTTTTTAAGTATTAAGAGTTTTTTTAAAAATGCATATAATTCCTTCCCCCCTTCCCCTCTTTTTAACAAAGAGGAAAAAAAATATGACAGAGATGGATGACAAGTCATAGCACACACGAAGACACTGTTGATTATCCCAGCTGCTGGCAGATCCTGTCTAAACATGAGGGTAACATTTCCAGAGAACCCCAAATTCAGATGTAAAAACAAATTATTTTTGTTTACTGTTCAAAGGAGTGGAGAAATCTATAAAGAAGACAGAAGCTGCTAAAGATATGATCAACTGAAGTTAATCTTGTCTTCGATGTGTGAGGTGCTTAATCAGTGCTCTAAGTGCTTTGTTATCGATGCTGAATGACATACTGCTCACAGACACCAAGCACACACCACAGTGGTTCATTGAGCTGGGGCCTCTGAGCACGTACTTTCCTGAATCCCCCAGCAGAGGCCTAAGAGCATGCTCAGATTTTAGCCCCCACTTATGTGTTCTGCTAAATCAGGATCTTTAGACACTTACCAGATCTTGACTCCTATTCAGCAATGCATTAGCTTGGTACTTAGAAAACGAGCCACCAATAGCAAGCGTTGTGGAATAAAGACAAAGCAAGGCAGCAGGTGTGCAATGCAAGTGTGAGGCAGTAGAAATAAGGCCGTCATTCTAACCTGATCTAACAGGGTAGTTTCCCCAACTCTTGACAAATAGCAACTTGGTTTACAATAAAAACCTTCCTTTGCACACATTAACAGTACCAATACACTGATAATTTACTGAAACGTTATATGGAACTGGATACCTACTGCAAGGAATATCTATTTGTGGCATCATTTTAGCATGTTTGTTTTTTACAGGTGTGCATTCATGTCACAAAACAACTGGTAATTCATTCCAGTATAAACATTTGGAGGTGGGTTTTTAATTTGTGGTGGCTTTTTAAATTTTTTTTTATTTCTCTCCCTCCAAACAAGATATTCCTCCTAGAAGTTTTTTATGTGGAAAGTGGAAGTCTTTTCTCTTTTCAAATAACTTGTAATTCAGACTAATACTTGAATTTTCAATGTTTCATTTAGTTAGTATCAAACAACGAAGAGATGCCAAGAAAACTTACCTATCATAAATCATAGCATCCCCATAGCAAAACAACTGCAATACCAAAAACCTCAATAATATTTGTACACTTTCATTTTAACAAATCCCAGGCTTTTCATTTTGAAAATAGCCTTAAAAGAAAATGAATGCAAAACTCCCATGAAACGAATATGTCCAAAGACCAGGAGACCCAACAAACGTGGAAGGAGAGCAGCCATGGACAGATAGCATCTTTTAGCTCCTTCAGTCAGCCCAACACCTGCAGCCCTTACTCCACTAATTTCTTTGCTAGGTTTAGCGTCATTGTTCACATTTCCTTTTCACTGCAGCCTGAATATGTTTTACCTGCACATCCCTTTCTCAGCAGGTGATTCCCACAGGCTGTGGCTCAAGCCTCAAGCTGGCTGGCAGTGTTACCTCCTTGCCCCCCAGGATCCCAATTACTGATTTACCTACTACTGAAAGGCTGGAAAAATGAACCCACCTTATTCAAACACACTGAAAAAAGTAGAGCTGAACCCCTCATATTTTCAGGATTCTGGGGCTGTCTGAGGAAAGGAGGGAGGGAGATGATCAAACACGTCAGCTAATTTATTAGCATTTAATAATTTTGATCAGCTCCAGCTGCTGGTATGTTCTTAAGAGAACCATATTTTGACTGATAACTTCTCTTATTTCCTGCAACAAACTGTCTGCAATCAATAGATTACCTGACAGCAGATACTCCTGGGATGTGCTGGTCAATACACATGTGGAATGACAGTTTTCTTTCTGAGCTAACTGTGGATAAATTCCTGTTGTCTGCATCCACCTGTGTACCCTTTAACAAGTTCTCTTTGTTCAGAGCTGCTAGGCCTGGATATTTGGAAAGAGCTATTTCTGACACACAGACATCAATCCTTCAACCCCCAGAAAGACTCCACATGTACTTGGTTTATATAATTTAGAGGTAAGCAAACAATTCAAAGAAAATAAAGTGCATTCAAATACATTTAGATTATTTTCCTGCTTGTAGAAACATGTGAGATATGTTCAATTTTTGAAATTATTCATATCTAGAAAAGAAATTTGCCCCACTCTGCACAGGGATGAAGCTGTTCACTGCCTGTTCACTCTGCATCCTCAATACCAACATTTGGATTAAAAACTGTTAGCAGTCACCTGTCACTTGATACAATTTCCATTACTTTATGGAAAAAATTGATACATTATGCTGAACAAAATTTGAAGTTACAAGTACTGCAGGTCAGATCTTTCTATGCTTGTTCAATTACCTCCCTCTAGGACTTTGGTAAGGGACCTCCTGTCCTCCTGTGTGCCATCTTTTCATCATAGCTTTGCATAGACTTGTTTGAGGAACTAAAGATATTTGATCAAATTTCTCCACTAAGTAATAGTTGCTTTAAAAAAACAAAACAAAACAAAAACCAATCAACTACGTGAGCTTTCCTCTTGGTTCAGACCATGTCTCCTCTGTTCCTACACGCACGGACCATCTTTGGTTACTGATTTCCAGAGCATGTAGTTCTACAGCCTCCCAAATAACATAGAAGGGGTTTTATAACAATAGTTTTCTGAGGTTATAAATGGAAACACAGAAGCACCCATAAGAAGCCATTTCGGGAATTTAAGTCTATGATCTAGCCAAAACATGAATGGCTCAGGCAAACAGACATGGAAGAGATGGTTGTTCCCCATGTGCAATGGGCTTCCTGCTTTTAAAATTAATTTGTTTAGCCACTGTCAGTCTCCTACTCCATCCAAGCCAACGCGCATAGCTATTTAGCTTGCACTGATGGCCTTCACTGTTGCATGCTTTATTCTACACCAGTTCTGGAACTCCAAAAGGGAAGACAGTGCTCAGCTTCTGCCAGTGATTTCCTGCTGGTAATTCGTCAAGTAAAACAAGCAAATTCTTGCTTCCTGGTATCCAGCCTGAGGACACCCTCCCTCCCCCAGACTCAGAGATATCCTCTAGCAGAGCGGGCATTTCAGAGTGTTTTGCACAGACCATTGCACCTGCTTTCCTGACTCCCTCCGATTTCTCCCCTCTGCCCTTCCCTTCCCCACACTGCAAGGCAGAGAAAAGCATCTGCCTCTAGGATAGCACATGACCTAACAGAAGCCCCATTCTTGTCTTTCTGGCAAGGAAATAGGGTTAGGTGCTTCAATAACACATCATGCATGGGGAGTGGGGTGGGGGGGGAGGGATGAAAGAAGCCAGCAATTTCTGTCAGTATGTGCCATTTGGGTGCCTGTCTCATACTAACTTCAACATGAAGTAGAAACAATTTATCACTAACACAATTTATTAGCTATTTGCATTTCATGATTTTAAAAATAGAGCAGACAAATCATAATGTACAATGCCCCTAGTGATTTCCATTCCCTAATTACACCGATAACTTGCTTGATTAGTGCCATGCTTTGTACAACAGGACTAGCTGGAACAGAGAGAGTCTTTATTTGCTTCAGAAGGACTCTGGATATGATTAGCAGGAGTGCATAAATGTACATTAGTGCACATTAATGCAGTAACTAATCTAGACTGTGGACAGAAACAATACATATTGTATTTTTCCACCCAGTATGCTTCTGTTTGAAAATTCCTTCCACAACAAGTGCCTCTAAGGTACTTACTTTAATTTTCTTGTTGCAATTTGTAATTACCTTAGATTGATATGTCTGTTTTTCTATATAAATTGCTTTACTGGCAAAAAATATGCCCTCTTTGTAAGCAGATTATATTTGCTGTCACACAGCACACAACTTCTTTCTCATTGGGAAAGGAGATTTTGAACTCCTTGCTGTGAGGGTTTTTTCTGTTTTGTTTTGTTTTTAACTACATCAAGGACATTTTCTGTCCAGGAACACAGCTGCCCTGTAAATGATGTGTATGGTTCTGACATCCACCTTCTCACTAAGGATATTTGCATTTTAGGGGCTTCCACTGGTATCTCTGCATCAGTTGGGAGTCGCTTTTGTACACAAAAACTGGTATCCCAGGAAAGAGATGGTTTGTATCCATTTTCTAAAGATAAATTTGCTGTGGTCTTTGCCACGACATATATGCTAATTACTTACTATGACAAATATTTCTTATACTATATAGGAAATGCAATAATTCATCTTTCCAATACAATGGTGAAATTCCCAAGTACCAGCAAATGGAGAGGAAGTTCACCCTCTTCGTCCATGGTGCCTTCAGATCCCTCCACACCATCACAGCAGAACAACGACCCAAAGGGCATCCACCACTGCTCTGCAGAAGAGGGACACCCCTCAGGGGGACAAGCAACTGCTAACAAATCCATGCTCCTAAGCCATAGACAGCATGATCCTTTCAAGAGGAATGGGAACTACACATCACCTTAGGACCTTATTTTCCGAATTTGCAGAGATAGGCTGATTTCAGTAGCATGCTTCACTTCACATTTGACAAAGCATCCTCCCCCTCAAGTCTTTGGCAGAAATGCCCTTTTCCCCGAGTTCATTTTACCACTACCCATTTTTGATAGAAGTAATTTTAAATTTATTTAATTTTATAAATACAAGACACTGTAAGAGTTTTCCTGATGTTCTGCTGTCCAGAAAGCACTTGGCTATTCTATCATTACATCCAACGATTGATAGTTAGCATTGTGATCATCTTCAATAGAGTTTTCGATACAAAGACACAGGGGTTGACCAATCTGTTTAAAAAAAAAAAATCACCCACACAAAAATATGAACAAAGAAAACAGAAAAGTTTATTTAAAAATAAAATATAAACCAAGAATATCACATGATGTACTTAGTAGTTGCTGCCTATATAAACCACACTGGCAAGTTTTCTCTTCCTTACCTCAGAATCAATACGTTTACCTTCCTTAAACTTACATGCAAGTACACGCTTGGCAGAACCACCTGCACTCCTCCTAATTTGGCTTTAGTGAGATACATTGTACTGTAACTTCTCAGATACATTCTGCTTGTCTCTTCCTGATCAGGCTTCATTGCTGGAAGCCAAGTGGATGATGCCCAGATTTTAAGAGATTTGAAGCGTTGTAAATTCCTGTTCTGCTGGGTATCTGACCATGTCAATCTGCAGTCTTGCTGACACTTAACTGAGTAATTTCATGAAGGTAAATGCCAATATGAAATCACTAGAAGGATTACAAAGACTCTGCTTCATATGCATTGTGTAACGCTGTGCTAAAGCAACACAAAAAAGGATGGTCAGGACATCTGAAACGAAGGAGAACACTGCAGAATGGAAATGTCTTTAAAACAGCGCTGCTGGTCATACTAATGATTTAGCGGCTGCGACACGCTTCAGATGAGCCTACAGCTCAGCACACAAAAAGCAAGTTGGAAAAAAAAAAAAAGAGTTGGCACTTTGTTTAACTGTAACCAGACAAAAATGTCTCACCTTCTGCCTTCAGAACTAGGCAGTTAGATTACAGACTATGAAATTGCATAGCTTTCCTGATGGGATGCTATTCTGCGGTATTTATCATTTAGCTTTCCATTTCTTTCCAAGAGTTATGGGTCAACGGCTAGAGTCAAGTATAACCACTTCCTCATGCTTATGGTAATTACCAACTCCCACTTTATCACAGTGCCTTTCATCTGAAGTATCCCAAAGTGTTTTACAAATTCAGCAACACATCTATGTTGGACCTGATCCAAAGCGCATTAGGGTCAATGAAGTTAATATACAATGTATTATATGCATGTAAACATTGGATAAATTGCTTGCAATTGCATAATTACAGTTGAGGGCATCCAAACAGCCTTAACTCTGCCCTATAGTGATGGAAACAATTAAAAACGAACAATTGTATGAGTTCTCCAAAAAACAGCTGCATTTTTTTACAGCTAATCCAAATTAAGACCTTATTAAAAAACTTAAATAATAATCATAATTAAAGTGTACTGTTGGCAAAGGACTGAGTTTACGTTATGTGTGTGTCTTAGTTAAACTGTAAAAATCTTGAGAGTGGAGAATGTTCAACTATCAGTCTGAATTTCCCGGATTTAATGTAGTTTATCTGATAAACTTTGAAACAAATTATTAGGGTAGAAGACAAACACCAGTTCTATTTTAACAACATATTTATCTGTAACTAGTGATCGCAATGGGTCTATACACGTCAGTATGCCATCTTGATACCTTCCAGAGCACTGAAAATTGTATACTGCCCCAGGAGATGTATCAGCAAAATTATCAGCCTCTGCTTTACACCATTTTTTTAATGCTCTTTCCTCGAGTGGCTGCTGTTTGAAATAAGACACAAGTTGGCTGGTTATTTCACCCAACCTAGCGTAACAACAGTGCTTTTAATGACACTTTTAAAAATACAAGCTTTGGGCTTTATACCAAGACTTTTAAAGTGTTCAAGCTACCAAATCTGTAGACCCATTTCAGCCATTGTCTATGACTTCATACGTCCTAACAAAGGCCTGCACTGAAGAACTAACATTAAAATACCTCATTTCCACTCTAGAGCGGGGCTGATATTTTAAATGTGGACACCAGTATTTTAAAGTTACAATAAAAAGAAATCATAATTTTGTCATCAAGACAGCTTGACGTCCATAATTACAAACACTTATATGCTGTACTGAATTTGGCTCCCCTTCTCTCAGCAATATTGTTGGACTTCTACTGAGTAAATGAGCTACCAAGTATTCTCCTGTGTGAGCTTCTGTTTTGCACAGCACTGGAAGGAAGAGGAGATTGAGAAGAACTGAAGAAAGAGCTGGGGAACAAATGAATAAACCAAACAAAGCACTCCCACTGTCTGCTATGGGAGACAAAGTGACAGCACTTGAAGACAGAGTGATCTTATGATCAGTGCAGGTATCATCCCCCACACTCAGTATCTGCTCCTAAAGTGCTTCTGCTAGAACAACACGATTTCCATCTTCCCAGTAATTCACACAGAGAGTGTATGCCTCAATTCACAGGGGAGGGATTACAGCAAAATTGCAGTGCTTGTGAGGTACGCTAGGTTGGCAGCCTCGGACGCCAACGCAGTAGACTATTCAGCATAGACACTCTGAACAGGTATAAAACAATACAAGCAGATGTCATTTCCTCTACTGGAAAGAGCTCAGCTCTGGAAAAGCTTTGCTTCTGCCTTGGATCAGGCTCCCCAGGGGCAGCACAGCTTTTCTGCCAACTGAAGCACAAACTGATGCTGACTAGCCCAGCGCACTTTTTGTGATAACTAGACTTGGAGCATCTACTTATTGCACAGCAACAGCTACATTCAGCAGTAGCAACCTTCAGCCATTCAGATGTCTGTTCTGAAGATATAGAACATTGCATTGTTACAGAACAATATATTATAACATTTCATTTGTCTGAAAAATGTCACAGTTCTTCAGTTTTGAATGGAAACTTTTCACAACAAAACCCCTTTCTGTGTCAAAGCAGAAAGCTTAGACAAAACCCTTTCAGTTCAGGTTTGCAATAGTATCCTGCATTGCTTTAATAACACTATGTTGTCCCATCACTTCCTAACACTTACAAACTAATAAGCTAGGCCAGCTTAATAAAGAGTGTGAAAAAACTCCCTTAACTGCAAACACTGCAGATATTAACGAAAACTATGTGAAGGTGAAAGGGAGAGGAGAAATCTTTTCACCACGTTAAAGCAAAGGAACAAGGACTCGGGCTGTGCAGTCTTCACACTCAAAAGTTTTCAAGGTCTGACTGGTTAATGCCCTGAGCAGCCTTGCCTCACAACTAACACTGCTTGGAGGAGGTTAGAGTAGAGGTCCCTTTGAACCAGAATTATCCCACGATCCCATGAAAGTAATTGTCTGACAGAAACACAAGACAAAATAACTTCAAAGTTAGTATTGGATTATCAAAGTATTTGATAACAAATACATAACGAGCTGGAAAAGTTCCCCCTTTGCTTTTCAAGCGCAGAAGGCCAGAGACCTGATCAAGAAGGGCAACAATGGCAATACAAGCTGGCATTTTACCATGGTATTACTGCAAGTTAGATGTTCACAACATAATTACAAATCCTTATAATAGACGTATTAAGGAACTACATAAACGTCTAAACAGTTCCTTTCTAAATTTCAAGACTTACAGTTGTACAGCTACTACCAAAGCTGACATCAGCAAACTGGATCTCACTTGAGTCCTAAAGGGATCAGGTTTGATGTAATTCAATAACAAAGCACAAATAGCTAGAAAAACTTGTGAAAGTGCAGAGGGCACACATTATTTTGGCAGTAAGATGAAAAGTGAGGTGAGGAGGTAAACTAGTAGACAGTTCAGTGACTTGGTTAACTGGCAACAATACACAACAACAACCATATGGAAAAAACCCACTGCCTGTGACTATAAAATGAGCAAATCTTCAAAAGTCAGAGTGTATTTAAGGATCAGAATTAAGTTGTTCAAGAAGGGCTCTTAGCTAATGCTAAATTAGCAGTGCTAATGTCATCCTGAGTTGCATATCAAGGGAAACACATTTCTAAATATCGCATTCCAGTTCAGGAACTCAAATTTTTGAGAATATGAAAATAACAGCAAGTCATAAAATTTGGTTGCAAAAAAAGATACGACTGTGAGATTTTAATTATATTTCCCAGTCTATTTAATTAATTAAATGTAAATTTTAGAGGTAAAATTATAGTGGGTTTATGTTTGCTGTTCCCAAAAGCCACAAATAAAGAGCTCTTAAAGCATATCACAGAGTAAAAGGACCTTCCAGTCATGTAGAAAAATAAATAACAGGAGCCAGTGACTGGCTAAACAGCAGATTCAGTTTCTGAGAACCACATTACAAAAAAAATTTCAAGTCCTTAGAACACTCCAAAATCAAACAAAAAAACCCACTCCAGCAGCCAGCTGACTGTCATTTTACATTGATGCTCATTCAAAAATAATTTTCAAAGAGGTAACTGGTGCAATTCTGAATGCAGATACCAAAGGTGTGTATGTTTAGGACTTCGTTCAGTGATGCACCCGCTACTGCATGAACCAGCAACTCTTATATTTAAAGTGATACATATATTGCCAGCTTCCAAACTGGCTGTCAAGCTCTTTTCTATCTTCCTCTCACTAGCCTCTACTGTAACCTATTTGTGATTCTAAATATCTGAAAAACTCAGAAGCTGTAACCTCAGTTTAACATTGTCACCCTTACTTCAATGGGGCTGTGGGCATACAGCATAGGATATACGTGTTTGGGACAAGCATCTAATTCCCCTTGCCAAAAGCAGGCCAATTTGGATTGCCTTGAATACTTGGCATTGTGAGCACGCAAAAACCTGAAAGAGAATAATTAAGATGAACATTGGCCTGTTAGGTCTTTCTTTAAATGGTGCTAGTCATGAAGGGAAAAAAAGAACCTTAGAAGAAAAAAGTGATTAGAAGCATTAAATCTGGTCCTTTGGCTTAAATCCCATCCTGAGTCACAGTCTAGTAGGAAATACAGACACTTGATCTCTTTTCCCTCCTCTGTCTTTTCCTTTCCCAGCGAACTAAGTGTTATGATACCCTATGTCACCCTTCCTGTTTTGCTACTTTTACGCAGACCTGATTTTTCTACTCTGGTTGTCGTTATCCTCATTTTAGTCCATACTAACATACCTACCAAAAAATTTCTATTTACCAAGGGACTTGTCCTTTGTGTAAGCATTTTAAGTAGATCTACTCACTTCTTCACTCTATAATAGCTTAACATAGCTAAGAAGCATGCTTCCTATTTTCAATTAGAGCACCCAGGTGTAAAACAGTTTTAGAAAGTGAGTGATCTGCAGACTATTTCCTCCGTAACAGAAGTAACTTGGTGTTTTCTGGTTTGGTTGTCTGACAAAGGAAAAGGGAGAGCTTTTCAGCTTCTGAAAGGGCCATCTCCGTAGCCCTTCCCCGTTACCAACGATACAGCTACATCACAGAGGGAGGGAGGGGATGGAGGGAAGGAAGGGATTTTGTTTTGGGGTTTTGTTTGTTTGTTTTGGAGCTTTTGTTGTTTTAAGATGGAGCTGTTCTTTGTCAGTACTCTCAAACTTTTCAAAACAAAACCTCTCTTTTCTGTTTAAAGTAACAAAAATATTAGCAATATATACCATGTAAGTTATATATCAGGGAAAGCATTTACTACTACACAGTTTCCCTTCCAGTTTAGTCAAGATTACAGTTGAAAAGATCTATTCATCCAATAAATTCACCTTATTTAAATTTTTTTTTTAAAAAAAAAGAGCTTTCAGGGCATTGCTAATAGTCAAAACTCTACAGTGTATCCTTTCCTTTCCAGTGGCACTATAGACAACAAAATAAAACATAGACCTAATTTCTGTGCTGAATCTCCACAGAACCCAGGGTGGAGAGAATCAGCATGATATTTTAGTATTGTAGGAGAGGGAGATCACCTCCTCGCTAACAGCTGGGTCAAAACAACCCAAGCACAAGGACACTGCTTGATTGCATGAGGCTGAATGGGTTGTCCTACACTGGATACTTCTCTCACCTCACTGATACAGCAACTGAAAGCTCAATATTTACATCAGGACCCAAATAAGAAAACATAGGAGGAAAAAGTCCATCCTAGCCACCTCTTGACAGCTACTAAGGAGTAAAACTTTACTGGTATTTGCGACAGGTGGTACCAGTCCATCTCTGTGGGCAGCGGCATGACCTAGCCTTGCCCGTCCTGGCTTGCCAAGGGATTCATCTTGCCATCTCCCAGGTATAACACAGGCTGAGCACTTCAGCAGGTGTTTTTGTTCACATTAAGGGCTTGCAAATGGTGCTGCTAATTGAATTACAAATTAACTCATTATCAGATACAGTAAGTAATTTCTTTAAATTAAGTGGAGATTAATTAGAATAGCTGGGCAGAATAACTGAAGCAAAATTGTCCCACCCCTCCCATCAGCATCTAAACCTGTCAAATTATTCTAATCTGACAGAAATTGATTTGAGATTATCAGGTGCATCTGTCAAACAGCACCAAATTTCTTAAAAACCTCAGTGATTCTCCTAATATTAAAACACAGATATTTAATATCTACAACACTTGAGAATATCCTTGAAAATAGGGAGTTATTTAGCTATTTTTCTTGAAAGAACGGATTCAATCATGCATTTAAGTGCTTATGAAGGACACACTTGGTATTTTTAATCTGCTAAAACAACAAACAAGAGAAAACAGCCCCTATTATCCTTTAAAACTTTATTATTTACAAAATTGTTATGAGTATTAGAGTAATATTATCTGATAGCTAATAATTACACTGAGGTTTCCTTAGGCTATACAAATATATTCATGGTCACCAGTGACACTGGAGCAATCCAGGTTATCCTTCATATCATAGAATCACTTGGGTTGGAAATGACCTTTAAGATCGAGTCCAATCAACGGAGCACTGCCAGCTCCACCACTAAACCATGACTCTAAGTGTCACATCTACACGTTTTTTAAATACCTCCTGGGATGGTGACTCCACCACTCTCCTGGGCAGCCTGTTCCAGTTCCTGACCACCCTTTTGGTGAATAAATTTTTCTTAATATCCACTAAACCTCCCCTGGTGCAACTTGAAGCCATTTCCTCTTATCACTTGTTACTTGACAGAACCATCTGACATCCACTGTGCCTACCCCTAGGACAGAACAGGACAATGATAATGCTAGAAAAAAAACCCCAAATCAACAAGTTTTCAGAAAGAAGATTCAAATACAGCAGTTTTTAAAATCTATTCCTAAAGAAGGAGAAAATGGTCAAGCATTATAAATCATTATTAGCAACTGTAACATTAAGGACAAAGACAATTTAGAAATAATCCATCAACTGATCATGAATTTTCTTTCTCCTCCTGTGGGTTTAAGCAGTGTCACAGGAAATCAACCAGAGCCTTACAAATAGCATTTTCACAACTGAAAAGTAATGCATTAATGTCTTTTCATGTGAGTCGCAATAAAGTACATAATGATAAACTACATTTTAATTGCAGACTATGAGAAGGAAATTAATTTCACCAACAAACTTTTGTGACATGAAGAGACATAGGTATTTGATGCCAGTTTGGTCTTGTAAACACTTACATTTGCCCAAGAAAACTGGGATTCAGAATGTCACTTTCTTAATCCCAGAAAGGGGCTAGGTAGGGTAGGCTTGACAAACATGTGATAAGCATGTAAAATATTAATTAACACCTCAACATACCACCTTCTTCAGCAATGATCAATAGCCCAAAGGACTAGGAGGGACAAGAGGGTTGGAACAGGCAACCATCCTTCCCAGCAGGAAGGGCTCAATTTTCTCTTCAGTGACCAATGCACAGCTGACAACAGAATTTATGATGGACACCATCAAATAACTACTGGAAAAATTCCATTCAGAGACATGATGGATAGATACATTTGTATGGGGATGTCTGAGATGAAAAGGTGACAGCTCCAGATTTTGTCGACAAAGTAGATCATGACAGAAGAAAAGGTAGTGGAAAAAAATTTAATCTATTTCAAACTGCCTACTTGAAAAAATTCAGTTTATTTTCTGAAGTGTTTTCTTTTAGAGATTGTATGCAGATGTCCATGTCTTAGTATCTATGTCTTAGTAGGGTTAAAAAAAAAACAAACAACAAAAAACAATGAGAAAGCACACCTATGCCAAGAGCTGAATGAAGCTAGTGAAAGGCTAATTACTTCACTCCCTCTTCTAAAGAAAGTTGAAATGGAGTTTAAACAGTTAAAACAAACCAATGCTTCAAGACTGTCATTTTACACTAAGAAACAGAAGGAACATAGGTCAAATTCTTTAGGGAAAAAAACCCAACCAAACAAAACAAAACCCACAAAAAAACCAGGCCACCATAGATACCTTTGAAGAAATATGGAGGACCTACCCAGAAGAGAGACAATGAGGTCAGATACACCAGATAGAGTGTCAGAAGTACCAAACACAGAAGTAAAAAAAAAAAAAAACCTCAAAAAAACCTACTCCAATCACAAAAGCCGTTGTTCCAGAAACAGGCAGTTTGGGTCATTTTCTGCAAGATACACCAACCTAGCCTAACTCTGCTGAGCAAAGAAAGAAGGATTTTGTATTGGGTTTTCTGCGAGGGGCTTTGGTTTGTTTTTTTGGTAGTGGGGGAGGGCTATGGAGATAGCCCTTTAAGAAGCTACCTGAAAAGCTCTCTCAGCTCTAAAATGTCAGACCCGCCTCTGACCAGGGCCAAGCCAATCAGTGCCCCTGCAAATTCATGTATTTAAGAGGGGTGCAGCACACACTCTCTCTTGTACCAGCTCTGATCAGTGCAGCTCCGACTTAAGCTCAAGCCCCGTGCTGCAGCTCTGGCCCAAAAGAGAGAGCTGGGAACCCTTCGTAATGGACCTGCAGCAGAGAAAGGAGAGGAACATGAGGAGAACAACTGTGCAAACACCAACGTCAGTGAAAGAAAAAAGGAGATGGAGGAGGAGGAGGTGTGCAGAGCTGAGGTTCCTCCTGCAACCTGTGGCAAGAGCGCAGGTTGACCCACCTGCAGCCCGTAGAGTTCACCAGTGGGGTAGATTCACATGAGCAGGTGACTGCCCCCGAAGAGGCCATGACTTCAGACAGTGTGTGCTGGAGCAGTTTGTGTGTGAGGGAACTGTAGCCATGGACAGAGCCACATTGGAGCTTTGTGGACTTGGGTTGAAGCAGTTTGTGCATGAGGGAACTGCAGTTGTGGGCAGACCCACATCTGGACTTTTGTGGAAGACTTTTCTTCTGTGGGAAAAGTGCCATGTGGAAGCAGAGGAAGGCTGAGAGGAGTCCTCCCTTACCCGTGAATGGGAAGGAGCAGCAGAGACTGCATGGGTTGAACTGACTACAACTCCCATTCCCATCCCTCTGTGCCGCTTGGCAAAGATGGGGAGGTAAAGAAACCAGGAAAAAAGCTGAGCCTGGGAAGAAGGAAAGGGTGGGAAGAAGGTATTTGATTCTAGGATCTGGTTTTATCTCTCATTGTTTCTACTCTGATGTTATTGGTAACAAATGAAAATTGTTTGTTTTGGTTTTTATCCCTATGATAAGTCTGTCTTTTGCCTGTGACCGTTAAGTGGTGAGAAGAAGCCCTCCCAGTTCTTATTTTGTGTAGCCCACTTTTTGTGTACATTGTGGTGCTCAGTTGCACACTGGGCCTAAACCATGACAGCTTTAGACACTGATGTTGGTTTGTTTTAGTAATAACCAATGTCATAATTCTATTGAACTACTGGGTTAAGTCTCCTAAGCTCAGGTTTCAACAGACATTAAGTTCTAGACATTGTGCCTCCTGCAGGGACTTTTGCACAGAGCCCTATTTATAAAACCAGAGCTCCCCATGGGAAGACCTGAGCACCCAGGAAGGCTATTTTGAGAAACTGCAGCTGAAGGAAGACAGTTTAGGATTTTGATATCCCCCAGTGTCTCATGACAGGTTATACAACCTTCATGGAATGACTTTCATTCAAAAGACATACCCAGAAGCTGAAAACCATTTAAACCACATCTTAGATTAAACAATCACCATAGAAGAGCAAATCCACGTAAAACTGTTGTGATAAATGAAGAAAAGCTTGGTTTTTTCTCTTAATGCAAATTAAAATTGTATGAAAATCGCCCTGCCATGTTTGTGTGGACAAGGCCACATCTTGCCAAGTCCTCTATGGTCTCCTTATCATTATGATACTGGAGACATTTGAGGAAGGGAGACATTTGCTGGTACACTGACAAACCCACTTGTTCCCATCCACATCTAAAACGTGTGTTACAATGAAGAACAGAAGAAAGGGGAAAGGAGATATACCAGAGTCAAACAGTTGGAGCCCTCACTTCTGTAAAAAAACAAAGAAGGGAGTTAGAAGTGAGTTAAAAATGCTAACTGTAAAGCGATTAAAATTCTCTATAAAAGTATCAGTGGTGCCATATTAGAAAGCAGACCATTTCCACAGCTACTAAAAGAAGTACCATAAATTAACAAAATGACATACTAAAAAGCTTAAACTTAAAATCTGCTAATCCCTTTAGACTCAGCCTCTAAAAATTGTGCAAGAGGAGCTGCAGCTTCTTTTGACAGAAACAGTAAATCATCTCCTCAAGCAGCATATCTCATTGCAAATAGGTATGTAAGAAACGAAATCTGTCCCAGTCGGTTCAGAACAGTGTTTTAGAGCAGCTTATGATTATATCTTAGAAGAACTTTTTCCTCATTTAAAAATTCCATCAGTCTTAAAGTTAAATCCAGAGATAAATTGGGCACTTAGAGATATTAGAGGCTTTTTCAATAGATGTTCTGGACATAGTACTACCTTTCATGTTATTCTAGAGGCTAGTTAAGCTCATTGTTTGAAGTCCAAAAGCTTTTAGAAATTGATGTCTAGGGCTAAGCTTAAATCGTTAAACACTTCTGAAAAGGAAGATTCATTCTGAGAGCCAAACAGTCCTAGCAGTGAGCCTTTTCAACAGGACCTATTTGCAAAGATGGATCTAAAATAAATTACTTTATCTGGCTGTACCAATGAAAGCCATTTTCAGAAAAATATTAATTCATCAGTCTGTTGTATTCACAGAAAGCAGCAGTTTCTAATTTGTCCTTTGTACAGCTGCAAGTGAAGCAAAGATCTTAAATTCTTTATCTTGGGGGACATGAGGGGTAAAGAAGGGAAATGTAGATGTTAAAATACTGAACTCATTTATTTGGACAGTAGATGAGGCAACAGTAATACATTTATTGATTTGCTGCTCTACTAATTAACATATTGCTTTCAGCTTTAGAGTTTTCATCAAAAGATTGATCTGTTTAAGACAGTCTTTGGAAAGTCACTTCTCAGAGATGCCACCTTAAAACAGGGAAAAAGCAGTATCATTTCTGGATTTAACTAGTAATGAACAAGCCAATTCCATGAAGACTTGATTCACATGCTCTGACATGCAGAGTTGTGCACAACAATGTAAAAAGCAAACAAAACGGCGTGTCACATAGTTGCTTCTAGGTAACAAATATGTTGGAATAGGATACTAGCATGGAAAACAATCCCCATTATAAATGTGGGGACAAGAGATCTGTGTCCTTCATCGGATGTCTCACTCCTCCTTCAATGATGCAGCCCTACGCAATTAGCAAGTTAACAAAGAATTCCTTAGTAAGTATAAGAAAGGAGATAAAAAATAGGGTCTCAGAAACTAAGAACACTTTTCCATTAAATTCTACCATGCTTAACAAGACAGTAGCTCACTCATCTTCTGAGATATCTGCTCAAACAGTAGGAAAGGAAAGGAAAGATGGTGTTCCTTGTCCTATGGCCTTTCCATGCCTCCTGACAGCAAGAAGGCTGTCTTTATTAATACTAGGGCTTTTTTTTATGATCTTTACACAAGTGGTGTCTCAGAAGGCAGGAGAGGAGTGATTATGGTCTGCATAAGCCCAAAGTCCAGTTTGTTTTCTTAACTCCTGACTTTTCTCAGCAATTACTTAGAAAATGCACTTTTATCCGTAATATCAGCAGATGTATTTGGTTTCTGTGAAGAGTTTTGGGTTGGATTTTTTTTGGCAGCAGGACAGGGCTATGAAGATAGCCATGTAAGAAGCTGCTAGAAGCTTCCCTGGTTTCAATTTTGGACCCACATGTGACCAAGGCCAAGACAATCAACGCCTCTGTGAATTGTATTTAAAAGTGTCGGGCCGGCCCCAACTTAAGCTCAAGCCCTGCTGTAGCTCCAGCCTGAGAGAGCCAGGAACTCTTCAAGAACCAACAGAAGAACATGCAGCAGAGAAAGGAGCAGGATATGAGGAGGACAGCTGTGCAGACACCAAGGTCGGTAAAGAAAAGAGGAGGGGGAGGAAGAGGTGCGCCAGAGAAGAGGATCCCCCTGCAACCCATGGTGAGAGGGCAGGCCAACCTGCCTGCAACCTATAGTGGTTCAACAGTGGAACGGAGAATCACATGAGAAGGTGGCTGTTCCCGCAGAGGCCGTGACTACACAGGCAGTACGTGTTGAAGCAGTCTGTGGGAAGGACTGCACCATGTGGAAGGGAAGCTCACACTGAAGCAGTTTGTGATGAAAACTGCAGCCATGGGCAGACCCACAGAGAAGTTTGTGAAGGACTTTTGTCCTGTGGTAGGGGTGTCATGTGGAAGCAGAGGAAGAGTGCCAGGAGTCCTCCCTACCCCTGAAGGGGAAGGAGTGGCAGAGACCGCATGGGATGAACTGACTGCTATCACCATTCCCAACCCTCTGTGCCACTGAGAGGGGGACAAGGTAAAGAAACCAGGAACAAAGCTGAGCCCAGGAAGAAGGGAGGGGTGGAAGAAGGTGTTGACTTTAAGATCTGGTTATATATCTCACTATTCTATTCTGATGCTACTGGTAACAAATAAATTGTGTCTCTCCCCAAGATGAGTCTGTCTTTTGCCCATGACCCTAAGTGGTGAGCAAAGCTTCCATGTCTTTTGTCATGACCCATGAACTCTTTGTTTGTGGGGTTTTTTGTTGTTTTTGTTTGTTTGTTTTTGTTTTTTTTTTCCTTCTGCCCATCCCACTTGGGGGGTGGGAGGGAGAAAGTGAGCGAATGGGATTGTGGTGCTCAGTTGCCCACTGGGCTTAAGCAGTACATATTCCTGACTTTTGTTCCTTGCTACAGGCAGGTAATTAACCCATGAAAATAGTGCTTTCACACCATGAAATGAAGAAAAGAAGACCACTATCTGGGAATTAATCTACTCCCTGGACAGCAGAACACAGTCTCAGTTAACAGTCACAAGAAAGGCTACTGATAATATTGTCTCATTGTCAGCATTAAGTCACAATAGAGGTCTTGCGCTTACGAATGCATCAACCAAGGCAGGGCTCAGGACCTGTGGAAGATTTGGAGGATGAAGACAAAAGCAAACAATTTTTCTTCTCCTACCCTAAAGTTTCAAACAAATAATGAGGCAACAAGGATAATAAACACAATGGGCCCTGACAAACCTGCTGCCCATAAAGTGGTGAGCCACCCAAATACATGCAGGGATTTCCCACACACTTCCCAGCATTTCTGGTAACTGAGAGAGATAGAGTACTGGGACATAGACAGATACTTTTATACTTCAGTGGATAACCACCTATTACTGCTGTTTGGATACAAAACTGAGAAGCAAAACCATTTACCCCAGGCCACATGACAGTTTACTTCAGAAGACGCTACAGAAAATACTTCAGAGCCATGTGTTAAGGTGGACTTATTTTAAATTCCAGGTAAGCAGCTTCCACAGAAGTGTGAAACTGCTATTAATACCCAGTACAGTTCAAATGAACTGTATAAGCTTTTTTCCCTGATGCATTTTTATCATATCCTCAGTATATTAACATCAAAATGAAAACCTTTGATTACAAATGGGCTTCTCGGCACATAAGGAATTACTTCTCAGTGTTTTATGCTGGTCTTTCTACTTAGAATTTTACATTTTGAAAGAGTAAAATAAATAATCTTTAATTAAAAAAATATACAAAGCATTTTCACTGAAAGTAGCAATACTGAAAGTAGCATGTTTTGACAAGACGGACTATAATGGTGTTTAATAAAGCTGCAAGCTCAGGTAGAGCAAACATGCAACAATGTTATAAGAAGCAAATGAAGCAAAAAGTATGAGACAGAAAAAAAACAAAACACAGAGATTAAACAAAATAGTTGTTGCCACATGTTGGTATTCTAGGCACTTGAGCATTACAGAGGCTTGTCCAGCATCCGAGTACACTGGTTTAGGAAGAGATGTCTTGTGGTGCAAACAGCAGCTCTAGAGCAGCATTGCTGAAGATCTCGGTGGCTGCAGAGGAGTTGTGACCCAGTGGTAGCTCAGAAAGAGCAGCTCTGCTCAATCTACCAAGGCTTTAGTAAACATCGGTTCAAATCTGTACACTGGGATAGACTTACTTTGACCCATTTCCACTTTGAGTCAACTTTGAAGCAACTGTGCCCAAAAGGCCACTCACCTTTGCAGATGCTTAGATGACCAATTGTCCTCCAGGGAGTGACTCTTCTGCCCCAGGTGTCTCAGACTTGTTTGCCTCAGTGACATGCATCTCACACTAGATCTCATGAGAATTTTTAGGTAAGAGATTTCATTCTCCTGCACCACTACAGGAACGTGGGTGTTCACCATGCCTGTCCACACAATACTTACCAAACAGAAGCAGTATACAGAATAGCCCTGGTCTGTGAAGCAGCTCTGTAATGCAGAGAACTTCCTTTGGTTTGGGAATTAGGGACTGACTACAGCCTCCCAGAAGCTGGGAATTATTTTGTTATAAACTTTACCTATAGAAGCTGCTAGATACACAAACAGCCATCTCATTCAAAAGATTTTATCTTGCTGGCTATAAGCACAGTTGCTTTTCATGAGATGAATACGTGAAGATGTCAATTACTTGTTTGTCTGTCTAGCAGATGTCTTCCTTAAGCATAAACATACTCTGACCATGACAAAAATAAAAGTGATTTTCCCTCTAAGTCTTGTTAGTTTTACAGAACCAATGCAGCAACAGGCAAGTCAGATCTGACTTCCATCTTATAACAAGGAGAACAGGCTGCTAAGCTGTATTTTGTCACACCTGCAAAACCTCATGAAAAGGCAGGTGTAAACAGAAGCTGTAATTTGCCCTGCTGTTGCTGATGCATGGGAAGGCAAAAAACCCAGCTTGAGCCAGAGCCCCCCTTGAATGCACAAAGCTGTCACACAGAAAACAAAATCACCTTTTTACTAGCAAATTGGGTGTATTTGATCTAAAAATCAGTATGGCACAATAAATATGGAACCCCACAAAGAAGGTTTTTTTACAGTCAATTTTCAGAGGAGAGCTGCAATTTCTGTATTGAACATGCATTAAAACCTCCATAAAAAAGTTAATTAAGAAAATGAGATTTATTTTATTTTTTTTTACTCAAAAACAGGTATTCTGCTGCTGAAAAATACTGTATGTACAGTAAATATGGTTTGTCAGGAAATATTTGTTGTGGGGCTCTATTGGTACAGATAACAGACTTCTATTCCAGTACAACTTAAAACAAATTCAGGCACTCTATGCAGGGAAATAAAATATAAGAAAAAGCAGAACATCAAACATCACAAAATCATATAAAAAAAAGCAGAACACAGCCGTGTAGAATGGCTCAAAACCCAAAGGAAAAAGAAAGGTCAGATATTGGTTATTAAAATGGATAACTAAAGTTATCCCCTATCTCACATCACAGCAAGTTTCAGTAGAAGCAGAGTACCACACAATTTCTCTCATCAGTAACTTGGAAAAAAAGAAAGGCTGTAAAGAACAGCAGGTTTCCTTTTTCGGTCACACAGATTAAGACGATGTTTTTGAAGCCACATTCAAGCATTCCTGTATCAATAAGTTTCCAATTTTTCTCTAACTCATCGAAGAAAAAAAAATAATGACAGTGAACTAAAGCAGGAGGCAGTAAATAAGGATATCAGAGAAATGACAAAGAAAAATACAGAAGAAGGTTCAGAGAAAAGCATATGTGTACAATGTAACATAGACGCAACCTGTATGGAAGGAAAGCTGCAGATTAAAAGAGTCTGTTAGTCACAAGCAGAGAAACATAAAAGGAGGAAGAAATCAAAGAAAAAGGTCTACTTGTATCATTAAGTGAAGAGAAATATAGAGTAAACCTCTAAAAATGAAAAAAGTCTAATCTTTACAGTAGCTTAGACTTATAAAAAAGAAAGTGTAAGTTTTGCCAAAGCAAACAGAAAAAAGCTAGTGGAGTACTGTGGACTCAATGCCTAAAGAAATATTAGGTTCATGTTCTAAGGGGGACCCTCAATACTTTCACTGTAAGCAGTCTATGCTTCCTCACTAACCTCACTGGAGCATGAAAAAGAATCGTTCTGTGGGTACGAAGTTTTGGTTTTTCCCATGCCAAGCCAAGCAGAGGAAAGCCGGCCATGGCCCATCACCGAGGTACCTGGTCACCAGCAGGAGCAGGTAACTTCCCAGGGACTGACTGAGAAACCCCTTACCCCTGGACAATCAGCGCTTGTGCTCTGTAGCACAAGTAACAGGATTCTTGAAAATACGGTAACTTCAATGTTTATGACAGCCTCATTCTCAAGCTGTAAGTAAAACTGATCGAGATCTGTAGCCTACTCAACAGCTAAAGATTAAGCTTCCCTTGAGTATGGTAATGGTGGCATGGATTCACCAGGGTAAAGTGCAGGGCACAAGTCTGTTGGGAGCAAAATTCTATTCCCAAAACTAAAATTCTTTTTTTTAAATGATCACAGACCACCAGAGGAAACAAGATGACCCAACAGCCGGCAAACATCATAAGCTAAGAGTATGAAAAGACATTTTTAAAGCACTCAGAAATTGCAACACCTCACCTGTAGTTCATAAGCCCTACTGACTAACACATCTAAGATAGACAGCATAGAAATGACTGAACACCAATCTGCTCCCCGAGACCACGTGTTATGCTCACAAACTCACATCACAGAGGACCTTCAAGAACACATCCAAGCACACCACTCTGACAGGGCTCAGAGTAACCTCCTTTCACTCAGAGCGCATTCTTTACATCAGAAACACTATTTTCACCAAAAACCTATGATACAGGCAGCATGTAAATGCTTACTTGCTCCTCTGCCCTTTGTCTAAATGTGTGATACTGCAAGCAAACAACAGCAAGCAAGAGAAGCAGAGCCTCAGCTAAATCCAGGAGTGGAGACACTCACCTTCCTGTGTAACCTCATGTAGGTGTTCCTGCTCCGGCAGGGGGATTGGACTGCATGATCTTTTGAGGTCCCTTCCAATCCCTGACGTTCTGTGATTCTGTGATACTAAACTAGAAATATTAATGTGACTTGTTTTAGTCTTATCATTTCATAAAGCAAAAAGTTTCTTACTTGTTCTTGTTCAATGTCTTTTTCTTGCACAGAGGAGAGACCAATCCTCTCAGCTACTTCCCAAGAGCTGCCTGTTATTAGACCCCAGCTAGCCCACCTGTGTCTAATTTATAGCCTCAGCCATGGCATAAAGCCAATAAGGAGGGTGGAAGAAGCATGGGTAACTCAGCTCTGAAAGGTAACTTTGCAAGTGAAAAATTCAGTACTCATTTTAGGGTGTAAGGGGAAAAGGATGCTTTCTTCATTTAGCTGTTTTCTTTTACTTCCCCTTATTCTTGTTCCTTTCTTTATGGTTCCGCCCTTCCAACTTTCTTCATCTCTTAGTCTACCTTTCTTTTTACATCAAACATTTATATAGCTTAAATTTCCTGAAAAGAACAAGCATAGATGAAAACCTAGAGGTATATTTTAGACTTAAGTGAAAAATGGATAGTTTATTCTGATAAATAAAAACCTGTATCCAAGAGCTGCTGGTGTTTTACCAGGGAGTATTTTTCCACTTGTCTTTCACAAGACATTCACTGAAATGAATATTTGTTTATGAGCTAATATGGGAAAATATTCTCATCAGTGTGCTCCTGTATCATGAACCACAGCAGCTCCTGCTCCACCAGAGCAGCATCTGATTCTGCCCACATTGCTAGCCTTGCTCAGCAGCAGGCATTAGTAGGTGCTCTGAGGAACAAGCCTGGGAATAAGCACTTATGAAATTGCCTCTCCCTATTTAGAAGTTACAATCCTTACCTATTAGATGAGCATGTTCCATGTTGCTGGTTTCTCACAAAAGTATTTTAGGAAGTTTGTGGGAGTCTTTGAATGCCAGGATTTCTTCAGATACGTGTTTATTTGAGTTTTTACATATGTTTAGGTTCTAAAAGAAATGTCCTTGCAAACAATATATTTCTTATGCAAACATTCACAGAAATTCATAAGTAATGTAAATTAAAATTTAAAAAATTCTTGTGTTTTCGTATTTCTGCACAATGTTGCTTTGTAAATGCAGGCTGTTTGATTCCTCTGCAGAGAGGCAGCCCACAGCTGATGCATCACTGAAGTCTTCTCTTCAATAATGAAGTAACAAAAAAATCTTAGGCTGATTTTCAAACAGGTGAGCTCAGTCCACAAACTGGGTGCACATGAAGCCTTCCCACTAGAATCCTCCACTCTCACCCGTGCCTGATCTCAGCAGTGGGCACAGTTAATTCTCATATCTTCTCATACATCTTCCTTCTCATTACCAAGATTGTCATTCTACTGGGCAGTGTCTTGTCTAGTCTATTAAAATGCATAATACATGACAACAAGACCTTCAGCATCCAGAACTGTCAGTCCAGCACATTTCAGCTCCTGCTGACGCTAGAGAGACTCCTACTTGTAGGGAGCTGAGTATCTATCTGAGCAAGGATCTGTGGTGTGGATATGAGGACAACATTGTCTTTAGTCACTGCTAGCACAGAAGCAAGTAGAGAAACATTTTTATTCAGTCTGTTCTTTGGTATCCTGAAGACAAAGCATCTTTACTCTCTCTTCAAGAAACTCACCATGTGCTGCACTGGAGGAAAAAAGTCAGAAATAATTAAAGAAGACATCTGCTGTCCAAACTTCTGACAGAAGCATCTTTGATAAATAATTCATCTTAAAAATCTTGAGAGGTATGAATGAGATGGCAAATAAGGTGCTCCTCTTCAGCATGCAGGCCTTCCTGGGTGACCTCCTACAGCACAAACAGTCTATAATATCCTGGAGGGGGCACAAAGAGAAAAGGGTTTGAACAAATTTGTCAATGAAGCTGTCAAGTATAGGTGTATGCTATAATCAGATACTTGCATACTTCACAGCAGACACCGTTATGCAATTCATGAAGTATCAGATAGCTTCTCACAGTGAATTCCGGGAAGAAAAGGGAAAATATCAGACTCAACTCACCAACCACAAGCAAAAAGCAATGTAACACCTTAATAAGAGTTTGCACAGTGTATGTCCTTCATGCAGGATTGCGGTGACAAATATCCATGCCATTACAAACTACATGACATTACATTGTTTAGACCTCAGGGAGCATCCTGCCAATTTTCTGTCTATTGTTTATTTTTAGATCTGGTGGTGTACACACTTTAAGTGCTCTTAGCAGAAGGTCACATCCAGTGAAGTTTCAGCACCAAACCATTTTCCAACCTTCATTTTGAATAGTTTGATTTAAAATATTTTTTTTTTATTTCTTTTCAAGGGATGTGCCCATAGGAGTCAGAAAGAGATCAGGAAGCTGAATCTTCCAGCAATGCAATTCTTTTGCTCTTTCCAGCATATACTCTTATCCACATCAACTGAAACATCTGCAGTAAAAATTTTGCTCTTTTTAACCTTACATCATTCTTCCTAGAGCTCTCCTGATCTCTATGCTAGGGATGCCTGTGACAAACAAATGTATAAGGAAATACTTTATCCCTTCTCACAGTTAACAAGTAACAATGAACCTTCTTCAGAATGGAAAATCAGACAAGTAAAATTTTAACTGAACCAATCTTTGTAAATCAGAGCTCTTAACTGAAGGACAGTTCTGGATAAGAAGATACAGATCAAATATGTGCACATAAAATACTTACAAATTATATATGCATATTTACTGCTTTGGACTAGATTAACCTATATGAAAATTATTTATAAAATAGGATTGAAAAGGTATTTCTTTGCTGAGGGTACTTGAGCTGATCTCAAGTAAAAGAAGTATTTCAAAGAGGTATTGTTATGTGATAGGCAATGCGCAATGCATTAATGTGGAAGTGAAAAGTGCTCTGTGCTGAGGAGGGGCTCCCACATGGTTGAATTTGACAAATTCAAAACGGTAGTAGGTTCATCAGGAAAGGTGAGACAGATAGGCAGAAAGACATTTGAGTATGGCCTGCAGCAAGATACTCCTTCCTTATACTTTGAGACCCTGAAAAATAGCTTTCACGGTTTTGTTTTTTCAATTTGTGTGTTATACGGGTCAATTACATTAAACTTTGGGCATTTTCCCATCTACTTGCCAACCACCATTTACTTAACATAAATATTGATTTTTTTGTCTCTGTTAATCAGAGATCATCTGACAGACTCTTACAATGTCTAGCCAACTCTGCCAAAGGAAAGCTCCATGCAGATCCTGCTAGATTGCCATTGCTTTACTGAGGGGGAAATATTTTTATAATTGCTTTTTCTTTCCTTCCACTTCTGACAGAAGAGAAGTCACGAGTTGAAACACGCTTACCTGAATCGATCCTACAGAGCAGGAGTAAGGGTGCCTAACATAACTCAAAAGAAGATTTATATAGGACCCATTTTGGATGGCCAAACTGACTTAAAAGAAAGTAAAAAGAAAAAAAAAACCCTTCTCAGTTCTACACAGATGATGTTATGTATATGAGTATGTGTCAAAGTAAAATCTCCAAGGACTTTTTTTTTTAAAGTGGAAATAGGTGATGCTTAATAGAGACTTTACAGTTTGTTAAAAAACTATGTAGAGACATTCAAAGACATTTTGTTGTCTCATGTTTGTACTCTTTTGGTATTTAGGATGGGAAAGCAAGTGTAATGTTTGTGCTGCGAAAGTATTTAATACTTTACACATTGCTAAGGGGCACAAAGTTTTATAAGTTATTTTGTAAGAGCCTCCAGCACAGCTGCTCATGTATCCCTTCAGTAATGTCCCATGAATCCCACTTAAATGAGTGTTAAGCCTGGAAACTCCTGAGGTGCACTGGACAGTAACCACTCTTTTGCTGCTTTAATGTTCTTTTGATTGCATGTAGTGCATCTTATCCTTAGAAGTCTAAATACAGTTGTGCATTTGGATAGAAGACCACAATCCAATTTCAATTTGCTTTTATTTATTGGCTGACCTGGCCCATCACTAAGGTTGCATCACACAAGGACGTTAGCTTACTGTGCCTGCTGCTAAATAGCTAGGTGTTTACACACAGTCAATGATCAAAATTAATGTTAAGGAAAAGTTCAAGGCTATTAAAAAAGAGGCCGAAAATAATAAGCCTTTTATTGAACATCTTCTAATATTTTTAAGTTTTTCTTGAATGAGATTAGCTAACCAAACTTATGAGGGCAACACAAAAGTCTTACTGGGTACCATTTAAATCTTGTCATTTTGTTGACGCTTGTCCTTTGAAGAAAGAATGGCTAAATTTGGTTACATAAAACACAAGCAGACTCAGATATTTGTTTACAAGTCAGTCTACAGAGGACCTGAGAAAAGAATTTTTAAAAAACTTGTAAAGAATGAAAAGTCACAGCTACTCTTCCACAGAAATAACTTCTGCAATTTGTGTTCTCCCAATATCGTACTGTATTTGTGATTCAGACAGGAAGAAGTCTAATTTATATGGACATTCACATCTAGAAATAACAATTTTGCAAAGAAGTAGGAAAAGGATTTTCTCAAAATAAATTAAATGAGAAAAGTCCACTTCTGTTATGACCATGATGAGACTGCTTTTATGCAGTTTTATATAGTTTTTGCGTTTAGTGAAAGAGGATATTCTAAATTAAAATACAATTATTTTACCAAGAAACATACCCTTCTGCCCTTACGAGAATGTCCCATAAGCTGAAGAGCTGAATGTTGTGAACATTATTGAGCATGTAATTGCTTCCTCCAGAGAATGTCATATTATGTCTCCTATACAATGCAATACAATTTATTTTCTAATGCATTTTCACAGAAATACCTCGCTATTCGCAGAAGTTATATAATACCAAAGCATTCTATTGTGGAGTCCTTCAATGAAAGAGAAGTGGTATAAATGCAGACAGACAAAAAAGTGAGGTAAGAAAGTTTGCCTGTTAGTATTGAGGGTATTGGTCTCAAGCCTGGAGTTGGCAAAGAACAGAAACTTGCCTACTGCAGACAGCACAAGAAATCTAAACTTTCCTAATGCATCATAAAGGCAGATGTGAGGCAGACAAGTGCGGAGCCTGATGGGACGAGGGGGGAATAACTGCAAATAGCAGAGAGAAGAGAACCACAGGATGTATTTTAAACAGAAGAGAAGGCAATGCTGGACCGAAGGAAAGCTGTAATTAGAAGGCTAAAAATTATAGCAGGAGCAAGTGGAGTGCTGTGTAGGATGTGAAAAGTCTTGAAGACAAGGAGATAGTTTTATAACTAGAAGAATTCAGAATACAAATAAATGGGCTGGTCTTACAGAAGCATGGTTATTTCTCCTGGTGTGCAGTAATACTGTTAAAGTCTTTACAGTCAAAATACTCTGTGTGACAATGAAAGTTTGTAGGAGCCTCCTTTGCTGGCTGGTGAATGTTCACTGAACCCACAGACAGTGGGAGCACAGAAAGTTACAAAAATATTAATGCCCCTAAGCACCTACAATGGTAATTGCAAAGATGCTTCTCATTCCTCAACAAAATTGGTTTGGATTCAGGCTGAATGACTTTTTCTTATTTTTCTTTAACTTTTTTTTTTTTCCTGAACAGAAACAAAAAAAAAATCCTGAAAAACTGAAGCTCTGACTTTTGTCCAGTCGCAGAGGTAGTGCTGAGCCTCAAGAATCAATTGCAGGAACTAAGATATGGAATCAACAACTCGGAGGAGGAGGATGTGTAGTTTTACGGCTGATCTTGAACCATGGGCCACCCACTGATTCTCCAAAATCGTTCTAAAGAAAAATGGAGTGTAATAGTACATCATGGCATGATTGCATGTTGATGCCATTTCCTGAAGTGATGTGATGACACTGTGGTAGGACCATTAACCCATCTGTCACTTTCTGCATTTGTCTCAATCAAACTGACAACAGAATTGTGTAAGTGTGACTTTGGGCAACGCAAACTCAGTGTTATGGACCTGACATATAAAAAGGCAGTTGATATTGAAAAGAGGGACTGACATGACATAGACATATGTTTGAAAGTAGTACTCTTGCTAGAGGACATTTAAATAAAAGATTTGTCATTCCTCTCGAGCAATTTGAGATTATTGCTAAGACATCCCAAAGATCGCTGTGGTTTTTTGTCAATCAGCCTGCACATATTATACAGAACATCACACCAAGCATCAGAAAAAACAAATTCCTCTAAGGTCTCATCTTTCTAAAATAGAGACATCCAGTTATCAGCAGGCACATTTGAAAACACTGCCCCTGCACTGACAGTTTTAGAAACACCATTCAGGACTGTTAGGAATAATGTTTTGATAATACTGTTGCCCACATCTCAGCCAAAATTTCCATTTCCATTAACTGAAATTCTGGTGGATCGAGGACTGTAAGACTCGGCTGAACACAGCTGTATAGATCAGTACCATTCTTCTCTTTCATATTTATGTAAAAAGATAAAAGTATAACTTATATGTGTCTCGTCTCTTTTCTTTAAGATAGTCTTTACCATATAACTGAATCTCCAAAGATGCAATAACTGCTTTTGGAACGTTATCTTTTTCTTTCCATATCTAAATAAAGGTATAAATATCCAACTCCTGTGTACAGCTTACTGTAGCCCGAGAAAACAGTAATTAAATAGCTCTCTGCAAGATTTTCTCCTTCTTTCCTTCCCTTTTATTTCTAATTCATTAAAGTTCACATTGAACACAAATTTCTGCTGCCTTTTAACAGGTTTTTGTCTGTTGAAGTGTCATCCATCTTGCAATGTAAATAATGAATAATTACAGAGCAGCTTCTAGAAATGAAGAAAAATAAAGAACATTTTCTGGAGCTCAGAAAAAAATCTTCAAAATGCCTATTAGGACGCAGATATTTAGAACCAGTATGTAGAAGGAAATAGAATGAGAACTAGCATTTAGATGAACTGAAGACCAGTGACAGACTTAAGACTGCAAGTAAAAAACAAACTATATTGCAATGTGTTCAATAAGCAGTGCTCTGCTTTCCAAGCCCTAGAGCTGTTACATTCTAGAACACTTTAGGATAAGCAGATTAAAAAGCCAGCAGCTGTTTCGGAAATACTAACCACAGGCTAGAAACAGAAACTAAAAGTCACAGGGTCAACAAAGATACTAGTTTGGTTACAGATTTTACCTCCAGTCTCTATCTAATGCCCCTCAGTGTCCCACAGCTACTTCCCTCCCTGAGGAAAAAAACCAAACCACTCTCCATCTTTTTATTGCAAACACCAAGTCTCTTGATTTGTAGTTTCTGTTGCCTGAGTAACATTTTAGCAAGATCAGTTCCACGGTCTGGATGATAATGAGTACATCCCAAACATCGGCACTAGCACATCAAAGCAAGCAGCAGCTCAACCCATCACTGATGCCACATTCAGCTCTGCCAGCCTATTTATTTCCAGACCCAGACAGCTGCCTTGTCACAGCTGAAGGGACAGAACAAAGGGGGAAAAGCTGGAGAAGTAGGAGCAACTGGAAGGACGTGGGCTGAAGGAACCTCCAGCTAGCACTGCCACCAGACAGTGCACCTCCACTGGGACCTCTGGTGTTACTGCTTTCTGAAGTGCTACCGGAGTAGAAAGAACAAATTGAGGAGGTCTTGTGAAAGCTTGCCTGTTTTTCCTACTATATCAATAATCTAAAGAAACCTTATTACCTCCCCTAAAGCCTTGCCTAACAAATAATAGGTTCCATCTGCCAAGTTTTCTTTTTTCCTCTTTTATTTTTTTTTTAACACCTCAATCATCCAGGGATAAAGGAACGACAACTGTATTTATTTTATTTCCCTAAGTGTGATCTCTCTCCACAGCAGATGTGACAATTTACTGCCAAAGTAAGTTCATCACACAATTAGCAGTGTCAAAGGAAAGCCTATTGTGTACCATAATGGTTTTTTCTCACTATTAGCAGTTAATAATTGCCGACATGGGCTTCAGGGCAAGCTCAGCGCCCCCCTGCCCAGGCCCGGGCTCTGCATCCCCGTTTCTTCACAGCACCAGCAGCGCTGTTCTGCAACCGCCGGGAACAGGGGCAGGAGGAGATGCTCTGTAATGAATCCTGATAAAGCCATTGCTTTATTTCTCCCAGCCTCACAGAGCCCCATTTTCTCCAGTGGTGTGTGTGGCTGTGTCTGGATTGTCCCCTCAAGCCACTCGACTCATCGGATGCAGACTGGTTACTTTTCCATTGGTGGCATTTTGGATGAGCCGTTTCTTTATGGTTACAGTAATGGCTTCCCTATAAACTTTTATTGCATTTTCTAATACAATTTCTAATACTTTTACTAATACATAAATATTATTAGTACAATATGAAGTTCAGCATTTTATATAAAACTCCATAAAGTAATAATAACGATTGTCAGAACTGGACCTTTAAACTACACAACATCTTTTCATACAAATCACATTCTAGTAACTGACCCTACCTTGCTTTTTTGGTGCTATCAGCATTTCCTGTGACAGGTACACTGGGTCCCCTGTGAACACCTGTCTCTGCTACCATTGCGAATGTTTTTGCCTAGTAGGCTTTAAAAACAACCACCTTTTATTGTAATGAGGGTGAGGGTTGGATTTTCACTGACAAATCACAGAGATTGTTATTTTCCAGTAAAAGTACAACAAAGAATTAAAATAAACCCAACAGAACTCCCAGCAGAGTCAAAACATCAGAAATTTATGAAGAACCAACTAAGAGTATGAAGTTAATCATATATACTGAGGGCTGTTAAACAACCATGTACATACTTCTCATCTGGGAGTAAGGCAACCTTCAAACTACATTAACCTAAGAATACTTTACCCCAAACAAGGGCATGCAAACCACAGTTTAAAAGCTTTTATTTATGCCCATTAACTTTTCTTGTGCTGTTTGCATTTGTCTGCTCCTCTCTGGTCAAGCCCTGAAATTGCTGTCTGCCTCTCTGCTGCTCTGTACCAACTTCCACCCAAAGCAGCAATCTTACTTTTCCAACCAGAGGGCCACAGTTAGCCCTAAGCCCTCACCACCAATTCACTATGTCCGCTTATCACTGCTTGCAATTGGGGATGGGGCAGTCACTCTGGGGTGCCTGCCACAATGAGATCCTTGTTCTGCTGTGGAATGGGCTCTTTCTTTTCATTCACTGTAGTGAGAAATAAGACACAAGGCTTTGAAATCTAATTCAGATGCGTAAAGTGGGCATCCTATTTTTCAGGACATGCTGAGGGAAAAAGAGAGCAATAATGTATTGTTCAGTGAGATGGGGTGAGTGCCCTGGTTGATGTTCCAGGATAGCTGATAAGAACTCTGTATTACACAGTTTTGAAATGAGTCATATTTATTCAGGCAGCATTACTGACATAATGGGAAGCTGCTTCTGTAGTTAGATCAGGAAATGGAAAGTAGTTTTTTAATGCTTGAAAATATATGGGCAGAGTAAACCAGAGGCTGGATACAAAGCAATCTGAATTCACAACAAGCAGCTTGTCAAAACCGTGTAACTGGCAAGTCTCCGGACAGCTTTTACTCCTACCACAGTCAGATGCATCATTTCTCAGACCAAGTTTGGCTACATCATGGTCATATATGAACTTTTTTGCTGATTCTCCTCTGCCTTCCTACACCACTTTGCTCTGCTGGTGCCTCCGCTCCCCGCTAGACTCTCAGCCTATATGACTATGTGCCACCTGCCCTTGGAAGTGGTGTTGCAGAGCTCAATCTTGTCCCTTTGCACTTATACATTCCATGAACCAGCACATCTACCAAGCACATCTGGAATGTTTATCTAGCCGTTATATCTCCACCTGGACTCTGCTGAGACCTTGGACTGCCTCACCAGCTGGGGAGCAGCAGCATATAAGCCATGCAATCCAAATATGCACATGCATTTACACACATCCCAGGCCTAAATAATGCTAGCAAGCCTTCCCTTTGAGAACATTTTGTGGGCTGCCAAGAGATATTGCAGAGAAAGATCATAACTAATGCTGTATCTGCTGTCATAAAAATGTGATATCACAGGTGACTGAGCATTTTCCTTTGATACAGTTAACTGTTGTGCTGAGTAGATGCGAGAAAAGAGCCTCCCAAATTCTGTCCCACTTTCATCTAACTCCCAATCCTCTTCTCTGCTCAGAAAGAGAACTGCAGCTGGTGAGAAGGGAAGAGTTAATCCCTTCACTTTGTAGTGGTTCAGACCAAACCCAGTTTCTTGCCCCATATCACTTCCCACAAGAAGTTGCACCCACAATACAGCTGTCTTCACCAGCTGTCTCTCTGGTCCCTGTGCTTTGCTTGCCAAGCCAGTAATATGCTGTGTTCACAGACAAGGTTGGAAGACACAGAGCAGGGCTGAGGAATAACATTTCACCAAGGAGATTCATTCATCGTAGGCTATTTAGGATTTGAAATTGGCACTGGCTATTCCTCAAAAGATAGACCGCAGAGCTGCAGAAAATAGGGTGAAAAGAAATTTGAGAGGTCATCTAATCTACCCCATCTCAAAAGGGCCATCTGTGGCACATTTGTCTGACCTGTTCTCGAAAGTCTTCAAAGACAAAGTGCCCATGATATATCTCTCTGGGAGGTTTTAGAGCGACAATCCCTGGGATGTGGAAACAGGCATATCTAGCTCCTACCAGCAGGCAGGTGGCTAGCAGCGCTGATGCAGTGCACAGCTCCCACCCGTGTTTCCACATGCTGGGAAGCACTATCTGATGATGTGGGAAAGTTGGCTGCTACATTTCTCAATACCAGGTTGTATGAAGTGGTTACAGCAAAGAATCCCCCTTCAGAGCAAATCCTCTCACACATGCAAGACCTCAGACTTCTTTTTTCTGGCTCGCAAGAGAGTCACTGCTGAGCCTGGAGCATACTGTGGGAGTAATTCGCCCCATTCTAAGCTTCCTCATAAATTCTATGTCAATTTAAATACATCAAATTAGGGACTTCTAGCAAAGCTAGATGGAAGAAAAAGCACTAATTTGTACTTTTCAGAACAAGGAGTTACTGGCCAAGAGTTATACATTAAGCATTATCTTTTAAAAATTTTATCTTGTAGGTTCTTCCTCCCTCACACCAAACCACTAATGTCTGCACGAGAAGCCTTCCATACTTTTTCCAGCCTTTGCACACTGTGTTATCACCTGCACATCTCATCCATTTGGGTATTTAAAAACAAGACTGCAGCCACTTTCACCTGATCTTTCTGTAAAAGCAAATTGATGCTTAATGCTTTTACAGTCTTCTCATTCTGCAGTGCATCAGCTGATGACCGGGCTGCTTGTAACTTAATTGTCACTCAGAAGTAAATTCTTCTGTTACACTTCTGTCTCCTTCTGTCAATCTGGGGCTTCTCATCAAACTCAATTAGCTTGTATATGGTGATTTGTTTCCTTTTAAATTACACTGATTAAAAAGAAATCACAATCCAATACCACTTGGCAATGGTAAACTGAGAGTAGCTATGTTCCTCTGAACATGGACTTTAAGAGAAGTGAAAACCAGAAGCATTTTCCCCTTTCATTGCTCTGCCTGAGATATTTTTAAAAATTAAATATATATAACAGACTGATTAATACCATTCC